>NW_027281476.1:390000-450031 GCF_046629955.1 Centroberyx affinis | reverse complement strand
ACAAGGAAAATCTAATATTATCCAGAAGTGGCAGAAATAACTCGCTGCAAGTGTTTCCAAGGAATACAACAAAACTAATGAACCATGAATGTACATCTGAGAATTTAACTTGCATCTTGAATGACCAACTCATTTCTTTAACTTTTACTTGACAAAGATAAATCAGACATTTCAGTTCTGAGGTTCTGTTGTTAGACAGTCCCTGCTCTGGCTTCTTCAAGTGAAATCATTCAGTTTGAAACGTTTTGTTTTTCTCAGCTGCAGACTGACAGCAACACAGAAGCCTCGACCTGGTACGATGATTTTTAGATTCAAGAGAATGTGTTGTTGAATATGGTCAATCCTCATAACTTGTCCTCTATAGACAGTCTGAGAAAGAGTCGGTATGGCATCATGCTCAGACTGAAAAGAGAGGAAGAAGAAAGATGGGGGAAAGAGTGCGTGTGTATAAATAGAAACACAAGAGCTTGCATGTGTGTATGTGTGTGACAGAAAGGGGATTGAGAATGAAAGTCTGTGTGCAAGAGAGAGAGAGAGGGAGACAGAGATTGTGGCAAATAAAAGCAAAAAAAGAAATTAGGACATTAAAATATGAGATGAAAATAATGGAGGCGGAAAATTGAGGTGGATTTGGAACAAAAGTGGAAAAAAACCCAAACATGTTTCATAAGTAAGAAGAGGAGCATTCTTGAAGCATTTTTAAAGTGTATTCATAATTCATATACATATTGACAGGTTTCTAGTACAGCATGGTTTTGATAGTGTAACTGTCTTCTTTCAGCTTGACTTTTTTTTTTTTACAAGAATAACAATAAAAAATGATAAAGACAACACCACGTACGACTCACTTTTAAATTTTATGGCAATGCGTCTTTTTGAATGGATTTTGCATCTCCCGATCAAATCGCTGTCGTGTCACCGAAGAATGAAACCATTCAGAAGTACTTGGTTTACGCTCACTCCCCATTGGACAGTACGGTCGGCCAATCACAGCCATTCATATGACATCCTCTCCACAGATTTCCAATTCCAAAAAAACGTCTCGTCAATTTCTGAAGCACCGACGCCCGCCAGTCCAATGTGACTTCCTATGCAGAACATACCATGGGGAGGGTTTACCTACTTGTGCACCCAGTACACAGTTCCACCCCAATGCAAACTCTATGTGTCCTGTCCTTAGGCTTTTTCCAGTCAGCATGGTCAAAGATGGCAGGCATGCATTAGTCCATAGTGTTATCTCCTCCTTTTAAGGGCTCTGTCCTTCTCTTTGCACGTTATGAACATTTTTTATTTTTTTTTACTTGAAAAATAAGACTGTGTCCATCTGGTTTTTCATGAATACTATCTGTACCGTAAAAACCCCAGGGATGAAAAATAAGAACACTTTTCAAAAGGACCAAAATGGACTCAAGGACTCAGATCCACATTTTTCAATTGCGCACACACTCACTCCTCATTCACACACGTGACTTTTGAAAGGCAACAGATGTCCGTCCTCCAAGGCAATAATGTCTTTGTGGCAACTCGACCCTGACATTCCAAACAACGCCACTCTGGCTCCTCCCTCTCCAGGAATGGAAAAAACAAAAAGAAGAAAAAAAAAAAATCCAATTCATGATATGTTGACTGAGTATAAAGTGAGATACATCCATTTCATTTCTATGAGTAAATATTGATGAAGATACAAAATAATAATGATGACTAAAATAATAATAGTGATCATCATAACATTATATGATAAAAATACTACTTGTAAGAAGATACTTAAAATTCTCTCCTTTCCTTTTCTGGGTTTGACCCCCAACTTTGCTCCCAATGCTCCGATTCAAAACAATCAAAGGAAAAATCTGAAACAAACAAAAACAAAAACAAAAAAAAAACATAACAGGTAAAATGATAATACAGATGATTTAAACAAGAGTAAAACAGATTGAGGGTGTCTCAGGAAATTCAAAGTAAGCCTAGAGAGGAAGTTTGTTTCTTTTCTTCTTTACAGAAAAACGCTCCTTTCAGTTCCTCTGTCGCTCCCGATGTCTCATTTTATTCCACTTAGGTCTTTGTAGTTTTTTTTTTTTTTTTTAGTCTTTTGTTGTAGCTCCGTTCCCGTGTTGCTTTGTCCATGTTTTTTTTTTCTTTTCTGTTTTAAAGTAAAGAGCAATAATTCTCTTAGAAAAAATGTTTCTTTTCTCCATTGTCTTAAATGTAAATTATGTTGATTCCTGTTGAGAAATTGTACATTCCCCTTTGTTGTTCTCTGTCGCAGATGTCAGTCTTTCCGTCAGCCAGCCGATGCCAGTCCTGTCCTGTCGTGTTTGGGGGCTGCTTCAGAAACAATTCTCAGTCTTCTGTTGTCCAACCTCACCTAGGAGAAGGAGACACAAAGGATTTGGGGTTAGTGGCTCGTCACCGATGTCTACACAGTGTTGACACAGGCAATGAACAGTTTTCACAGATAGCACAACTGTTTTTCACACAGAAAGCCTTCACAAGGAGTGGTGCAGCACTGAAATGAGGGCTTAGGAAATATCATAGCTCTGGGTGTTGGTCAAGTCAGATCAAAACACATTTCAACAACTATCATTATATATATATATATATATATATATATATATATTCTTTTTTATTTTATTTTTTCTCCTTTTCTCCTCCTATGTTTTGACTTGGCACCATGTGGTATCATTTTAAATTGGACCAATAGCCAGAAGATCACTGTTTTGTTCTTTTCTTTGCAAAAGCAGTTTATTCAGACGGTTCGAAAGCACAGAGGGAGAGACAGAGAGCAAAGGAGAAGTAGAAGTAGGCTGTAGAGGCAGCAGACCGCTCGTCTATCTGGGCACACTACTGGTTCAGTCCCAGACAAGGATATGCACTGAGCGTTGGCAGCTGGTGGAGAATTGCTCAAAGCTAATCTGTGGTGAACACCAGCACTGTCAAAATGCCCTTGAGCAAGGAACTGAAGTACCTGCTACGGGAATGTTGAGCTGAGGCTGGTGTGTGTGTGTGTGTGTGTGTGTGTGTGTGTGTGTACAAGGCTCCTACACATTTTTGTGTCAGCATATATGTTCTGTCGTATTCTGCCTACATACCACTGTCACTTGGAGCACACAGTATGAAATCTGCTAATTTGTTATTATACTAACTATTCTTCCAAGATACCTTGAGCTACCAGCAGCCAAGTTTGACACTCAATATTTGACCAAAAAAAGCTATTTCCACACAAGAATATTTTGCCGTAACTTTTCCAGGCTGGGAAAAAATGCCTTTGTTCCAGGTACATTACCATAGGAACCCCATTATATATCTTAGATAGCTACATATGTGGGGGAAAAATGAATTTCCATTACTATATAAAGCACCAATTAAGTTAATCTTACTGTTGCTCTTATCTTATTGCTACATGAAATTAAATTGGAGCTTGCAATGTCTGCATATAAAAACAATAAACAGCCTTGGGGCAAAGAATAATTGTTCATTTACTCAGGGCCCGTTTATGAGAAACCAATCTCCCATCTAATAATAAACAAATCAACTGTTTATGAGAACATCCTTAATGTTGTGAATGTGATCCATATTGACCTGATAAATCATTTAAAAAACCCAGTATTCCCTCCCTTTTTCTCTCTCAAGCGTGCACACACACACACACACACACAAACACAACAGAGCCTGAACTTACAGTTCCCAGACTCCTCCGTCTCTTCTTCCTCACTGTTTCTCTCAGCCTCTCTCTGACTGCTCCAGGTACACTGGCTTGGCTGGACGGCTACTCTGGGGAAACTGGGTAAAAAAGACAAGAGAGAGAGAGAGAGAGAGAGAGAGAGAAAGAAGAGAGAGAGAGGAGAGTGGAATCGAGAGAGGAGAGATGTGGGGGGTGGGGGTAGAGGGAGAGATGGAAAGAAATGAAGCGTAACGGCTCAGTCAGTGATTGGGTGGTGAGGGACTAAAGTGGCAAATGAGAAAGAGAGAGGATTTTCATTGAGTCACACAAAATGAAATTTCCCTAGAAACGATATGAGAACCAACCTCTCCCTCTTTACCTTGTGCTTCGGACACCGCAGTGAGAAGTTATCTTCGTTCAGAGAGCAATCTGGGAAGGGGAGAGTAAATATCAATACGGAGTTTGGCACACAGAGTTCGGCTAGACTGCTCTCACTGCAAATACTCAATGCTTACAGCTTCAGAATAAAACTGATGTGTTTTACAGTTGGCTAGCCTGCTGCGTTTCGAAGACACAACATGTCCATAATGGGGAAATGTAGTATTCAGTATTCATATATATCAGCTCACTTTTTATAGTACACTTGTACTTTGTGCATCCACTCACCCGCTTCAATAGCACACAGGTAGTGGTACCGGAGTGTGCAGCCTTTACTGTAGCAGCCGAGGGTTGAGCCGACCATCTCACAATATGAGCAGCACTGAGGAGAGACGGACGGAATACAGAAAGAAGAGCAGCACAGAAAAAGTGAGAAGAAAAAAATCAATACATCTCAAAACTGTACTAGACAGTGAAGAACTGCTAAGGGCGTAGCAAGACGATAAAAATCAATAAACACATACTCTATTAATATCATACTGTGTAGCAGTATATAGTAAAATATGACCACTGTGTGCATGGTGAAAAGACTTCATAATGCATACAATATAATACCTACTACTGACCTATTACTGCTCATCAGTTAAAACCAGAATTCAACAATTCCCTTCATAAAGGTTACCGTCAACATTAGGTCCACCAAAAGCACAATAATAACCAACTAATTGTCAAATGATGACCTACAAAATTGAATTGTCACACAACAAAGCAAGTCAAAAGCATTTAGAGGCCACTCACTGTGTCTCTGGCACCATCTAGTGCCTCCTGCAGGCCGTACAGTCTCCCATTAACAAGGTACACTCCACTGGTCCACACTATACAGCCTTCGTGGACCCACAGCTCCTCTGGGTCCATGGGCATCTGAGGCAGCTGGGCCAGTTGTGCCAAGGGCCCCAGGGAGTCCAGGGCTGGGGGAGGGGGCTGGAAGGGCAGGGAGGCCTTACTGTTGGATGGTACCATTCTGGGGGAATCCTCACTAGATTTGTGCCTCCTTTTAAAGCGTGGATGTGAGGTTAGCTTTCTGTGCTGGGGTCGCTGTTGAGCTTCATCTGTCGGCTGTGGCTGCGGTTGCGGTTTCTGTTGCTGTTGCTGGTCATTCTCAAGATCTGGCTCTCTTTTAAGCTCAGGGATAGGTCGAATATCTAGATTCATATCCCAGGTTAGAGATGTTGGTTTACTGGTGGTGGTGGTAGTGGTGGTGGTGGAGGAGGAGGAGGAGGAGGTGGTGTTACCAAGCTTGCCAGCCATATACATCATCATTTCCTCCCCGCCAGCTGGAGAGGCAGTTCCAACTGTGGTGGTAGGCGATGTAGGGTTTGTATCTAGGCTGACGGGATAGTCACTCTCAGTTGACGGCTTGGAAAACTGAGCATCCTGTGTTTGCGTGTCTTGGATAGTGCTCAATACATTTGAGATTGTGTCTGAATTTGGTCCTGTTTTATTTGTTCCGGTGGTTACTTGACATTGTCTGACCTGGGGCTGGTTCTTGGGAAGCTTTGCAGCATATTCAGCTGGATAGTAAGGTCCATAGAGATCTCCAAGATGTTTATAATTTGCCCATTTCTGACACAGGCAGCAGAGCAGGCGGCCAGAATGATTGGTCTCTGTAATCACAGGGCCTGAAACAACATAGCCAGATGAAGGAAGTGCTTTTCCTGACTGAAGGGTGGTTTCCACCTCGTCTGACTCCCTTTTCTCTGTTTCTCTGTCTCTTCTAGATAACTGAGAGGAAAGAGCTGAGGTCAGGAGAGAATCGATTCCACTGCCACCTGCTTTCCCTCCGACTGTACTACGCTCTCCCTTCATCTTTTCCTCCTCAGCATTCACTATGGTGCACACTGCCCCAATCTCTGGTATTTTTTTCTCCACATGTATATGTGGAACAAACGGGCCCTTTTTTGGGTCTACGAATCCTCCACTCGTGCTCAGACTTCCTCCTGCCCCTGAAGGTATATCTGGGTCATCTTTGGCCACTGATGGTGGCGCCACTGCTCCTCCTCTCCTTCTCCTCCTCTGCCTTCCTCTTACTTCAACTGGCTCATTCTCATCTTTTACACCTCTGCGTCTCCGTCGCAAAGGTTTGACCTCAATCTCTGGCTGTGTGTCCTCACTCTCAGCATCCACTTTCACCACCTGGGTTAAAATGGGTGGGGCCAGAGGTGGGGGGGGGTTACAGTCTGCCAGGGGAGGAGCTGTGGAGTCTGATGTGCCACTGGTACTTTGCACTATCTGTGGGGTTGTGGCAGCAACTGGAGATGTAGCAGGTTGGGCTGAAGGAGCACTCAGAGCTGTGTTCTGAGCCGGGGCTTGGACCTGCGCCTGAGTTTGGCCTTGGCTCTGGGCACGTTTTTGTTTATTAACACTCCCAACTGGCCTGCCCTTCTTCTTGCCAGATGGGAAATAGCCTTTAGGCACAATACTCTCTGGTGGTTTGGAATCTTGTGGTGACAAAGCAGACCTTCCAGAGGCCATCTGATGTCTGTTCAACATGTGTCCCTGGGCCTGGCTATGGTGGGGTGGGGTGGTTCCATAGTAGTCACTGCCAGGATAATCATCGAATCCCATGCCAGTTTCTTGAAGTTTCTGTCTGAGAAGGTTAGCAGCAGATTGCTCTCCTCTTCGCGTCTCAAGCTGCTGATAAGTGTTGGTGAAATGTTGAATATCAGACAGGGCAGATGAAGATGGAGGTGGAGAACCCTGGACTGGGCGAGGAAGAGGCGGAGGAGGGGGCAAAGGTCCTAGCAAAGCAAAGTCCTCCTTGTCGCCAGACGCTGACGCCACAGCAGCCCCTAATCCAAAGTCAAAGTCTTGTTGTTTGAGAACTTGGGACGTCTGATGAGGATCACAGGGGTAGGCAGAGGGAGGTAAAGGCCCAGTCTCATCCACTCCTCTGAAGGGAATCATATCATTTAAGGAGTGACTTTCATCCATATAACCATCATCTCCCCCTGCAACTCTAGGGAAATGTGCTAAGTCTTGGTCCTGTGAATCACTAAACTGTGACATTTCTGAGTGAGAGAAGCCTGGGTAATGATTTGACTCAACATCAGTGTGGCCTGTTGGCTTCTTAATATTTGGAGTGATTTTCTGCACTATTGCCTCCAGTTTCAAACCCCGTCCCTTCCTGGGAGGCAAAACCTTGGTTTTACCACTCGAAGGAGATAGAGATTGTGAATAGGCATTCTCTCCAGGCAAAGGGGAAGAGAGCCTGGGACATGGGATATCAGAACTAGATGAGTCATCTTCATTGTGATGGCTAGACTCAGACTGGGCCCCAGGGGAGTGATGTGAATTTGTGGCACCCCTCTGCTGAGAACCATCCTGAAGTTGCCTCTTGGCAGGGATAGGGGAGATAAAAGAACGAACTCTCCTTCTCAATATTAGTGGATTTGTATCTCCAGTAACCCCAGCTTTAGTCTGACGCTGCCCTTGTGGTAGAGAGTTCATGTCAGCAGGGGGCTTAGTGGAGTTGGATGCAGGAGCTGGACGAGGATGTTTAGCTTCCTCTACACCTCCTCTGGAGACATCAGGTTCAACAGCATTTGGACCAACTGCTAGAGCCATTTGCAGAGGAGCAGGGCCGTGTGAAGCTACAGGAGCAGGAGTAGGAGCAGAAGGAGGAGGGGGAGGAGGAGGGGGAGGGGGAGGGGGAGGGGGAGGAGGTTGTGTTCTGTAGTAGGGGTCTCCCTCTATCATTCCAGCACTTTCTCTTCCAGGGTGTGTCGACTCCCACACTTTCATATCATAGTAAGCACTTTGATGGGGAAGTGGAGTTTTGGTTATATGTTGTTCATTGGGCATGTCAGTCTGGGAGAGCAGTCTCTGTCTCTGCTCTGATTGGCTGAGTTTATGTCTTCCTGGAGAGGAACCAGGCTGCATCATCATCTCCTTGGATGGTCTGTTCATCGCTGTTACCCAGTCATTTATGTCATGGGGGTGGTGAGGAGGGCCGCGAGAGTGAGGATACATTTGAAGCTTATTTGTGGATTGAGCCTGGGGGGATAAATTGTGGTAGGGATGATGGGAGGGAAAATGAGGGTTGCTGCGTGGCATCATATTGCCTTCTCTTGTATCACCATATCGATATCCAGGAAAACTGCTGGCATGTCCAGTTGATAAATCAACACCTTGAAGATAGGCCTGATGCCTTGATGGTGGAGATAAAGGATTAGTGCTTGTAGGATGAGGGGGTAAGGGGGTAATATCAACATTACCTCGCCTATAGGGGTCAGTATTCATAACAACAGATGAATGAACAGACTTGGAATGATACTCCATATCAGCCTCATTAGTTGTACCACTGCCATGATGATCAGCTTGTAGATTTGCAGTGTCTGGGCCAGCCTCTTTTGATGCTACTTCCATTTTCACCACTTGTTTCTCCCCAGGATCCTTTTTACTCAGATCATTGGCTGCTGTTGGAGAGGAAAATGGCTGTTGAATCACAGAGGCTCCACTCTGACTTTTCTCCCTCTCTCTCTCTCTGTCACTTTCCCTGTCCCTCTCTGGTGTACCGCGCCGGTTTGGCGACACATCACAGATGACAGAGCGCCGCTCTGATGATGGGACTAATAGGGAGCCTGATGATTTTTGAGACTCAGTTTGACCAATGCTGCCTGTTAGCGGCTCTGTCTCTTGCAAAAGGAGCTCTTGTACGGCAGAGGATGGAGTGGACAGATTAGATGAGGCTTTCCTCTGCGGTAAAGAATAGTCTGCTAAATTAATATGTTTTGGTGGAGGCTGCAGAGACTCTGTAGACTGTGGTAAATGACTCTGGGATACACCCACTTTAGTTTTTTCAGCAGTTTGCAATGCCTTGGTATTGGCCACTTCTGACTTCACTGAGGACTGAGGTTCTATGGCAAAATCAGGCCCACTTCCCTGTCTCTGGTTTGGATGGGGGGGCTTTCCAGAGCTTGCCATTTGGGAGGAAAGAGCAGAGGCCTCAGTCATTCCAGTTTGCATCCTCATACTTTCAGCCATGCCATACAGGTGTCTGGTTTGAAACTGTTGCTGAGCTTGAAGATGGGCAGGAAATGCTTGTTCAGGTCGGCCATAACGTCTGTCTAAATTATAACCTTGAAGAACCTCTTGTAAAAGGCTTGGGTACTGCTGCATTTGAGAATTATCCTCATGACCTTTTGCCCCTGCTCCTTCCCCTCTCTTTGCTAATGCCTCTACTACAGAACCACCAACATCTTTTGGATGCACAGGGCCATAGCTAGTCTGTGATTGGTGGTACCCTATGTATCTGGAATTTGATTCCATTACACTCACTGGGCCAGGCCTCCCTTTGTTCTTCATTGACATATCTGAGCCATATGGTGATTCTGGGTAGCCATATTTGTGTGGTCCAGATTGGGGAGGATTTTGAGGCCGTCCAAAATTAGATTTCTGGTGGAGTTGGTGATGGGAGGAATACACACTCAGATCTACACCTTCTTCTCCATTATGACTAGACTCTCTAAAGTAAGAGTGTGAATGTTTCTCTTCTATACAGTTGTCTTGAGGATGCTTGCTTTTTTCAGTGTGATTTCCCTCAGACCGAGTTGAAACAATCACACCCACACTACTGGCGTTTTGCTGTTCCTCAGATGTCTGTTTTTCTTCCCTCTCATTATTGTGTAATCTGGATATACTGTGCAACCTATTTTCTTTGTCCTGACCATCTTGTTTTGTGTTTACTTCTCTATCTCCCTGCACTTGAATGTTGCCTTTCTCCCTTCTTTCAACCACATCTTCACTTTCACTTTTAATTCCTTCATTTTTTATTTCTGTTGTCTTCCTAGGGCCATATCTATTATCATTATCAGTTGAACCAGGTTCTGAGACACAGTTTGGCTGGGGAAGAGGAGCACTAGATGAAGCGGATGAGGGGGTTGAGGAAACTGGAGGTGTTGAATGTGAATTTGGGCCAGCCTCTGATGACTGACATCCAAAGGATGGAGATGATGACGAAGAAGGAATGTGAGCTTCATTCACTTTTGTTTCGGAAACACTTGGTTGTTTTGTAGTTGAATCAGAGGTGATTGTTTTAATATGTGATGCTTGTCCAGTCTGTGGCTGGTTTTGACTCTGAGATGGAGGGTAGTAGCCAGTTGGTTCAGACCCACTGCTTGCACCACTCATCTGTCTCACTCTCGCATGTTCCCCTTCAGAGAACTGCTCCTCTCGCTCAACTTTGGTCCCCGATGGTCCTCTCTCTGACATCACTGAAGTGTCTTCATCAGCTCCAGTCTCTAAGCTGGCACCATCAGCAATACCCACTGCACTTCCTTCTTTAATTGTGCTAGTGCTTGAGGCTGCACTGGCATTTCGACTCCTTGGTTGTGATGGAGGCATGGCATGTGTCGCCTGCTGCATTTGTCCACCATCTTTCCCCTTCTTCTGCGAAAGCACAGTGTCAGTGAGAAGCATGTGCTGCACTGTGTTTGGTAAATTGGCTACTTGTGAGGTCAAGGCATTTAGGCTATTCAGGCCAGCATCCTGCATTTTGTCAAGTGGAGAAGATGGATAAACAGAGGAGCCTTCCTCTCGGGATCCAATCCCTGTGCCTGGACCCATTCTGTTGCGGCTTGTTGAGGACAGACAAGTCCCCGCGACGGCACTCATGCCTTGAGCCTTATGACTGCCACTGCTACCACAACTACTGATGCTGCTGTTTGAGTTGGGCGTGGGACTCAACTGAGGCATGGTCTGCAGTAATCTACCATGACTATGGCTGCTACGGGGGTTTGGTGGAGGAGGATGTGAAGGAGCATGTCCTGAAGGGTTTCCATGTGCCTCTGAGACACCCATCAAAGGGGAAGGAGAGGAGCTACAGCTGGGGGATTGCACTGCAGAGGCAGCTGGAGAAGGGTTGGATATGGGGCTGAAGTTTTGGTTAATTTGTGTTTGTTGAGCATTGGCGTGCATTGGGGATTTGGCTATTTCTTGAGATGCTGCATGAGGTATATTGGGATTGGAGGCTTGGTGATGTTTAGCATATACAGAGCCTGGAGATGGGCCTTGGTGCTGCATCTTGAGAGAGTTGTCATAACCTACCCCTAAATTGTGCTGTGAGTTGCGGTGTTGTAGTGTGGCTTGCTTGTGGAGGGAATGTGTCTGTGGGGAATATGCAGGATAATTTGAAGCATGGTAACTCTGTTGAACATTCTCCATTGGCCCCACATTGTTAGCAGCAGCTGAACTAGAGACAGAGTTTGAATTAGAGTTGACATTGGGAGAGCTGTTGACTTTGGGATCAAACCCAGTGCTACCAGTCCCGTCGTGATATCTCTGTGGAGGAGGGCTGTACATTCCTGATGACCCTGTGGATGCTCCACCCTGTGGGGAATAGTGTGGGTATTGAGGGGTCATTCTGTGCCCAGAGTGTGGATAGCTCCTATGCGGCTGTCCATGGTGTAGAGCTTGGAAGTTTTGCCCATGCTGGCGGTGCTGCATCTGAGAACCTGGTACTGACTGCATTGCAGGGTTCTGACTCATATTGTACTGATGAGAAGGAGAGAACGCTCCAGCAGCACCACCACCACTACCACCACCTGAACCAGCGGTAGAACCATAGTCCACTGGATATGGTGACATTATGCCGGATGATGATGCAGAGCCAGATCCAGCATGCCTGTACTGGTGAGGTATATGTCCATCGATGTTGGGGTATCCAAAACCTGCCCCATAACCCATACCACCCCTTCGATGCCTGTCCTTCCCAGCCATTGGAAAATAATAATCCATGGTCTCCTTCCGGTAAGGGTTGCTACTGTTGCCACTGTGAATGTTACCCTGTGTTGGTGGTGGCTCCCCAGCCCCTCTGTTTCTAGCACCGTAAGCAAGCATATGGCTGGCTTGACTGGGTAGGTGATGGCCTCTATGAAGGCTCTGCTGTTGCATCCCTGCGTAATCATCCGTCATCCTAGGGGAGATCTGGGGGTCTGCTGGCTGAGGGGGATAAGGAGGGCCCCCTCCACCCCTCCCACTGAACCCAGGGGGGAGAGAGGGTGGAGCTGGACTGTTAGAAAAATTCTGCATTTTCTGGAGTTTGGAGTAAAAACGGAAGTGTCTGTCAGTGTCTATATCAGGGAATGCTTCTGATCAGAAATTGAAAGGCTTATGGCAGTAACCATATATGAAAAAAGTGTGAGAGTCTATGGCCTGGCAGTAAAACAAGGAAATTCTTTTAAAAATCCACCAAAGAGTTGAAGCAGAGGAATATATATCACAGATGTTATAATCACACGTGTAGCAGAAAAAAGTGAGTAACGAGGTTGAACAGATGAAGATTCTATCAATATATGAAATGGTCAAATGGCAAAAAAATGACTTCTGCAATCTGCTGATGGTATGGTTGTCTCCACTTTTTAAAAAAGATTCACTTACGTAACAGCTGTATCCTCAAAACAGAAATTCAAAAGAACAGATATGTGCTGGAGCAAGTGTAGCAGGTTTCCACTGCTAAAAAATACAAGATGCAGACGGTGCAATCATTCCCATGAAGCTGAAGCAGTTTGGCACTGAGTAGGCGAGGATATCAAGCACGACTGACACACCAGCACTTGAGATGTTCAACGCTAAATGTCTTTACATGTATACTCTCCACTGTAATAACAGCACAAGCAAACAGAGCTACGCTAGGATTAAATTGTGGTGGGATTCAATAGCATCTTGTGCAAAAACATGTCAATGTAACCATTGAGACTGCCTTCTGTCGCAGCAATTCTTCAGTTCATCAACATGTGTAGGTTTGTTCGGAACTGACTCACACCTGTGTGAGAGGAAAACTGCAGTAACACTAATCAAGAGGTCTAGATATAGACCTCCACTAAACGCTCCCAGAGGCAAACACTCCATTGATATTCTCATCTGCACTTTGATGCAGAGTCTAATACTTTTTGAGATGTTCTTTTTCTTTGTCATTCCCTTTCAAATACTGTTTTCTTGTTTTGCTATTGTATGTATTCAGTTGGATTGTAGAAGTCTTTGGTCCTTATCCTGTAATTGTTCTCTGCTTGATTCTGTGTTCAAATAGTTCCTGTTGCTCCTCTGTATCTTCAACATTTAGTTGTCTTACCTTTGTTTTTTCTGTCAACCGTCATTTAATTCTACCTAATTCCATGACCACAATTTCCCAAAAGGAAGGCAATCCATTAATTCCTCTTCAGGTTTACTCAATTTAAGGTCCTGTTTCTCTGTTTCTCTCCGGTATCTCCATGCAGTTAAGTTCATTTTCCAACAGCTGCTGACCAGAAGCCTTCACAACTCTGAAAATACAAAAGAAGAATCAAAAACGTTAGCATACACAAATGAAATTACATTTCTTTCCAATATCATATCTTGAAGTAATCCTCAGTATAATTAAACAATTGTAAGAGTAGTAGAGTAGAGTTTAACATTCTGTTTGTCAGATTACTTTTCATAGCCTATATTAACTTAATTTCAACAATATTATAGAAAAGCAATGTGAAATTCCTACACAGTGTTTCCTCTAATTGTATGCAGCTGTGGTGCTTGGGGGGGAAATTCTAGTTTTGTCCCATATCTGTCGCTGTTTGGGTCTACGTTATGTTTCAAATTGACTAAAACTTTTTTTATTCATAATGAAATCATTACTTCTAAAATATTTGGGCTACACTTACTTTAGTTTTAGATGACAGTAAGACTAAATTACAATGCTAATTTTAATTTCACATTTTCTCTTGCAGTGGTGGTGATTTCCTTACTGTGGTGGCGCACTACTGCTAAATAAATACAGAGGAAACATTGCTACATATCTTCTCAATGTGACAACTGCAAGCATGTCAAAGTTTTGAGCCTTTTTTAGGTCTTGTCTTAATTAATTTAGCTTATTTCAAATCCCTGGGGCAGTATTCATTAAAACGAAAACTTCCAGAAACTTGTTACTGATCTAGGATCGCTTATCAGACTACAGCATTTCCCATAAGTACACTTATTGTAGTGGCGCACCACAACATCACAAAGGTCCATCACAAATAGATTTGCCAAACTGACAATAACATTAACCTTCCTTGTTGCACACACTGTCCATTCCACTGCTTACTTCGCTACTTAAAAGGCTTACTGGTCTCATATCAACACTCGTATTTTAATATGCATTGTGAATACAGCCCTTTCTGTGGTCAAAGCTCTAACAATGCCGTCTCTACTGACTGATAACAAAAGGGGGTGGTGTAGAGGAAAGTGGGTTAGCGGCAGCAGGCAATTAAGGCAACAAAATAACATAGTCAAGGTCACAAATCCTACTTCACATGTAAACAAACAACCTCGTGCAACCAAGGCAAGCTAAGTGGTCCCTCTCTCAACTCTATATGATGAGGAGCCTAAAGACAATTAACTTTAGTGTATTTAACATCTTTTAATGGGCTTGAATCAACAGGGGCGATAATTAAAGGGATGACGCCACCTTCATGGGGTCACTGCCCATAATGGCCAAGTGTGACACAAGTCTATTGTCTGTCTCAAATAAACTGTAAAATGCTTAATGGCCCTGAAACAACTTTGGGTGACTTTTGTTAGTGTAGCCCTGCTCTGAGCTACAAGATAATTAGGTTTCACTGTTTCCAATGGTAACTGGAAGTGTAATTAGTGACATCTGTCTGTCAATCTTGTTATTAATGTGTACCTATTTTCACCAGTGTTGTTTAGCCTTGTTAAATCTGAGCTTTGACACAGAGAAAAGTAACTAGTTTTCATCAATACACTAATCATTTGAGATTTTGATAATTTTGTTACTCATTGTCACTATTCTAGTGAGCAGTTGAATAAAGAAGCTGAATATAACAACAAAACTTTCAACAGTAGGGCTACAAAACAAATTGGCCATACTTTGTAAATCAAATTGAGATGGGCAAACTGGCATCATCAAACAGTTCTGTGTACAGGTGACACATTTGGGGGTGACACTAGGTTTAAATGGGTGATGCAGTGTAAGGTGACAAGATGGGAACGATCTTTTTTTTATCTACATCAGTTTAATGGCCCTTATCTTGCTCACTAATTAATCACAACACCTCATTGTGCACGGCCTGACAACGATATTCACAATACACACATTGCAGCATTAAATAACTGGTGACTGGCTGAATGCAGTTAGTCAGCAAGTCAATCAATTGTATGGATGCCCTAATAATTAGGGCACACGCAGTACTATTTTTTTTGCACTCAAGGATCAAAGGCCAGTTCGGCATTATTTTTGGTGATTTGTGTCATCAACACAACACTGGCTTCTGTAACTTAGCTTTGCTAGCTAGCCAACAGCAAGGTATACGCATTACAATTAGCTAGTGGTGCTGCCTCTTTTAGCTTGGTAAGGTTAGCGTTAGCTAAAATGCCTCATCATATGCTGCAAATTAAATACGCGAGCTAGCTGCATATGTTGCTAGCTAGCTAGCTACTACCACTAGCTAGCAGCGTATCAAGCAAGCAAATTTGCGCTTATTACATTATTATAAACATTTGTGAACAATGCACAAAACGATAATTATAGCAGGCTAGGAGGACGGGGCAGCCAAACAGCCTTTAGCTTCAAAAGAGAGGTGATTAGGTGCAGATGTTTCCCCTTTAGAAATTCAGTGGGGCTATGGGTAAATGGGTTAGCATAAATAACGTACACTAGCAAGATAACTGGTGTGGATGCTGCAGACAATAATCATCACCCAGCCTGTAATTTTCCTTGAATAAACAGAGCTAAGGTTAGCCCGGGAGAGGCAAGTCAGTCAGAGGCAGGCTAGCTAACCAACCTACTCTTGAATGCATACCTGAGAACGTAGCAATACAAGGCCCCTCGAAGAGTGAAAGGCTGTTTTGTGACAATCCCGCTGCTGTGGCAGGAAACCCCAGTCTAGAGTCGACTGCTCCGCCGCTTTTCCCTCACCCTCTTGAGTCCAGACAACCCCGACCAGCGGCGGCGAAGTCGGGGGGCCCGTCACGACACTCAGATCCCGGGCCTTTCTTCTGATTTCCCCTTTTCTTTTGTCCTCACCTCCAAAAATGATGAGAGCAGAGCACAATCGGGGTGCCTGTAGGTCCCGTAACCAGTGAGGTCCATACACCCCCGCCCCCTCCCCTCTTGTTCCCTCGCCTCTCTCTCCCTCTTTCACACACCGTTTAGGTGATTCCACCTATCTCGAACTGAAATTAAACACATTGCCATCGCACAAGCCTTCACTAACACACGAAAAGCCCAAACGTCAGTTCCCGTCACTAAATTGCATTTCCATGCCTTCATCAGTAGCTCGACCTATTCGTTTTCCTGTAAGGCTACTGTTTTTTTTCTTGCAACAGAAAGACCGCCTTGAAAATGCATACACACTCATATTCCTGCACCCCCTCCCTCATCTCTCTCCATCACATCCCTCCATCTCCCCTCCCTTTCTCGAGCTTTTGCAATTTCATTGATTTCCATCTATTTCTACCATAAAATATAAGATTATATGAATGTTGCAAATGCAATTTATGCTCTTACTCTGTCTGGGCTGAGCCTTTTGGAACAGCTCCTTTGTTCTTATTTCATCTCAAGTGAAAGTGAATTAATGAAGGCACCAGGATACAAAGGCAATATGGAGAGGAGACATAGGGTTGAATGGAACGAGGTGTTATGTCTGAGATGAAGTAGTCAATAACAGATTAAAGACCATTTGTGAGCAAATTGGTTAGCCTGCATTAGAAGAAGATTGCGGTGCAATGGATGAGGCTTGTTGAGTTTACTGTGGTCTCTGCATGCTGAAATGTAGACCTATTGTACACACAGTGCGGCTATAATGGTATTTTCACAAAGAAAAACCCACTTAAATCATTAACATAATATCTACCCGATGGTTAATGTTTGACATGATGTGCTTAGAACATAATGTTATCATGTGCAAGAACAACAACAGAGGTGCTACGAATGGAATCATTTTCCCATTAAATTTATTGTGTTGTCTCTGCCTGAGCTTATCTGCCCTCACACAGGGCCAGTGAGTGCAGTGCGGACCCACTCATACTCTCCCACCATCATAATGGTGTGCCCTATGGCCCCCATCCATGGTGCTGCACTTTTAATGTACTGCAGTGTGTCATACATGCACAGACACAGACACACGCACACACACAAAGACACACATACACACAAACCGCTCAAACACACACAAAGGCACACAAGCACACACAAACATGCACTCTCAAACACAGGCACACACACACACAAACTGACAGTCTTCACACACACGCATACACATATGCAGTCATTCACTTAACCCGTCAGTCACAAGAAGAAAAATCTCTCTCAGTTTCTAAACAACAATTCAATACATTTCATTCCCTTGCAGATACACGTCTATTTCTATCATAGTTGCCATAGCAACTGCATCACAGAGCCCTAACTGTGGATAATTTGTAGGCTACGTATCTACATTGGGTTTTTACATGTGCACTTTCATGCAGACACACTTGCTTACCGGTAAAATTCTCTCACAGAGCTAACCACGAATTGCTCGCAAACAGTTGTATACTTCTACGGCTACTAAGCCACATTGAAAGAGCTGAGAGGCGAGATAAGGGCATTGATACTCTGGGCCAGCCAGCCAGCCAGCCAGGCCTATCCAATCAAGAGGAACGCCTGCTGGGATACACACTGACTCTTTCCATCACGGACAAGGTCACAAAATCTTCTACAGGGGTGGCTCAAGCACACAGTTGTGAAGAAAACACCCAATTTTGAGCCCGCTTAATGCCCCCCACAACACACACACACACGCACGCATACGCACACACAAAGATTTCATTGCTCTATAAAATGCACTGATACAACCTTGTTAATTGCACTTTTATTTAAAATAAATTGGGAAAATTCAAGCTAAGTGAGCCTATTGACATGGGAAAATTCCTGTGACCCTACTATTTTAAACATAAAAATAATGTGTTCACAATGTATTGACGTTTTTCTGTTTAGAGGGCAAAAACAATGTTTCATTGCTCAAGGGGACAGGAATCAAGCTGCCTTTGTGAACTGATCGACTGTGTGCAGACAGGCTGCCCGGCTTCCACAGTGGGTTTGGTGCGGTCCTAAAGCCAGTGGCAGTAGTTTTTCATTTCTGAACGCTAAAATATGATAACTGGAATTTTAATAAGATTCCAGTTATCATCGTAACTCCATTTTCATATCAGGAAGCGTCCCAAGGCTGAGATAGCATGGGTTAATGGGTGACGTTCCAGCACCGCGTCTCCTTACAGGCACGGCTGAAATGTTCTAAATCCTTTAATAAGAGTCAGGACTAAACGATGCATATAGGCTATGTGTAAGACATTAAATCTACGAAGCCCAGCAAACCCAGCTAGATAAACTGGCAAATGCATAAAAAGAACCATTACATTAGACTGTGCTTTATACATTTTCACGTCAACATCCACACTCATAGAAGCTCTCACACAGCAAAATGATCTATGTTGCCCTTGACATGCCAGCACCAAATGAGGACATTTTGTATCAGTGCAAACATTTGCATAGTATTCCTTGCCGTATTTTCAGTATGTGCTGAACCTGTCTGTGCAGGTTTTATACAAAAGGTATAAAACGTCGAGAGACTTCAGACACAAGTAAGTTTGATGTCAGTCAAATGACTGAATAGGCAATTACGACTCAGCTGGAACGCAGCTCCATAACCTGAGCGCATGGAGAGAGGAACAGTGGATAAGTACTTGCACTGCGTTCACCCTGAATACAGTCCACTTTTAACCGTCACTTTTTTTTTTTTATAATTGTGCATGGGATTGTAAGGTCCCTTTTGCTACTGATTATGCCTGTGGATTTAATAAGCATTAATGGCTCCATTTTGAGTGCTGAGACAGACACTTCTCTACTGTAGGAACAAGAGGTACTTTACAGGACTTAAAAATATATGTCACATACCATCGTTATGCAGAAAATATATGATGTCGATGATAATAATTAGTAGGCTACACCCTGACCAGCTATGTTTGTTCCTAATATGAAGACCAGACTAGTTACACCAAATCCATGGCTTACACAACATTGGGGTAATATACAGTATATGTCACTATTTTATATACCCATATTGATTTATAGATATACCCACTATTTAAGACACCGTCCTTAAAATTTAATTAGTAGAATAACTTTGTTGGCAGTTGATTTTGTAAAACTGTGGAGAGGAGCAGCCAAGAGAAATAGAAAACATCTGACACCACAGATGCCACAGTTTACTCAAAACGAGAAAAAAAAAACAGCATCCCAATTCATATTGCAACAACCAAATGACCTGCCCCAGAGCAGCAGTGATTTGCAATTTCCTTGATGACCACATGGAGTCAGAGTCACACAAGAAACATGCAGCTGTGATCCTGTACTCAGCAGCAGGATATGCATCACAGCAGTAGGCTGAACAGGAGGGATTGGCAAAAAAAAAATGGCCCTCATATTATTTCTCTGAAATCCCAGTCCAACTATCCCTTTGAAGTGTATGCTTGTAAGTTATGCTTTGGTACAATTTTACGGTCTTTGATCTTTTTGCAGCTGGAGTGTCCTACAATATTACAATTAGTGTCCCACGGACAGTAGATGTTATATCAGTAGAATGGGCATGGCTTTGATAATACATGGTTGAAAACATAATTCTTAGGACAGAGAGAAATGAGATCTTGAACTTTGATTGCTACTAGCTGCGATACCACTCTCACAATTTCAGCGCAACTCTTGTGGATCAAAGAACATGACGCAGCCCTGTTGAAATACACTTGCAAGAGCTAGAACTCCAAATCTGTGACCTTAACAGAGCCTGATGGTGCAAAGATGTCTCTTTCTCAAAGACAATTCAGTGGTACTTCACTCTGTCTACCACCATTACCGTGACTATTATATCTCACCAGTGATATCTACCAAAGTTGGTAATCAAAGAGCATAAAAACATACATTGCAGAACCTAATATCCCACCCCCACTCAAACACACACACATTCACACACTCACTTCTCTTTCTAGCCCTGTGCCCCCTATTTAAACAGAATCTACGCTCATTTACCAAAGATGAGAGGTGCCATATGGCGTCTAATTCATCCATAGTGCTGTGGATATTAGTGGCAAGCTGTGTCCAGCAGGGAGCGCTCTCTCCTAATGTCCCTCAACCGTTCTCACATAACTCTCCCTCACACTGAGGCCTGCTGCCACACTCTCCCCCCGTCTCCTAGCAACCTCAGAACCCTGCCTCCAATCACTACGGATACCGGGAGGGAAGGAGGGAGGGAGGAGAGAGTGAAAGAGGCAGAGAGGGAAGAGGAGGAGGAGGAGGAGAGGCTGGCTAGGCATCGGCATCAGAATCCTAGGCAGCAAAACCTGCCTGACTTTCATGTCGAGAAAGAGAGAGGGAGACAGAAAGAGAGATAGAGAGAGAGAGAGTGAGAGAGTGAGAGAGAGTGAAGGCTGAGTGCTGGTTAATGAGTAGATGTGAGAGGGTTTAGGGGTGGATGGTGTTGGGTGGGGGATCCAGGTGGGAGAGGTGAATCATGGAGCTGACATATTGAGATCATAATTCAAATCAGCCATATTACAGAATGCAAGGTGGAAGAGAGTGATTGCCCCAATTAAGGAGGTTTGTCTTGAGGGTACCCTTTGCTTAGCCTCATCTTCTTCTTCCTCTACCTCCCCTCCCCCCTTCGCCGACCCCCCACCGGCTCCTCCTGCCCTCTCTCTCTCTCTCTCTCTCTCTCTCTTCTTCTACTCCCCACCTTCTCCTGCAGCCCATTAAATTTGATGGTGCCATCATCATCTCCGTTCTGTCCTTGTGACTCGTGGCGGGCCTCTGTGCTTTATTACACCGCTCTTCCTGGGGGTCTAAGCTGTCCTCTCCCGTGATGTATGTTTCTCTCGCACACAGAGGGTGTGTGTACGCATGCATGTACACACACACACACACACACACAAATTCCCAGAGACGCACTCGCATACTGGATATATCATATTCACCAGCCTCGCACTCACTAGCATTCTGTATATGTCACATGCATACACAAATGGGACACACATCACACACACTAGTCCCTCTCCTAGTACTCACACACATGCATTCACACACTCCTTGTGTGATATGACAGTGACCTTAGACACTGGATCGCGTTCCCCCTGTGGCGGCTGTCATGTGGGGATGTGCCACAGAGATACACGCATGACAGGGTTTAGTCAGGAAGACAGAGCCGTGTTCGTCAAGTTGATACGCAACAGGAGTCACTGGAGTGGAAGCTGACAGGTTCTGTGCGGCTCAGCCTGGAAAGAGACTAGGTATTAGTGCCACGGTAGTACACGGTATTAATCTGGATTGACATGTAGGTTGTGATACAATATGATACAAACATTTGAATGCAACAGGACAGAATGATATGATAGAACACAATATATAATACAATATGGTACAATCTTATACAATGCAATATTATGCCATACCATACCATACCATTATGTAAGGATAGGGATTATTCTGTACACGTGCAGTACAGTGTATCAGAGAGAGAGAGAGAGAGAGAGAGAGAGAGACAGAGAGAGAGAGAGACAGAGAGAGAGAGAGAGACAGAGAGGGAGAGAGAGACAGAGAGGGAGAGAGAGAGAGGTTGCATAAAGTTAGATTACATGTCACCTCTCAATAACTCAGATTATACTGTATAAAAAGTGTTTAAGGGTGAGAGCTAATGACACAAACATATGTGTGTTTGGAGAAATATGTAAAGGGATAGACAGTCATTGTCATCAGAAGTCCCCCATCGTGCATCTCTAGCCTCCAGAGTCAGCACATTGCAATGCAAATAGGAATAATCAGACAAACAGTTTATTGATAGACTAGACTAGGCAAGTACTCAAGTACTTTACTACTACCACTCGTTGTACTCTACTACTACTTGTAGTCTTCATTTCCTACCAACTGATTGCTCAAATGACTCTAAACTCAAACTGTATGCTTAATAAGGACACAACCTTTTCAAATCGTATTTTCTTTATTGTAGAAAACATTAACATATCCCATTTCACAAAAAACTGCAAACACAATGCAATTCAAACAATAAACTTCCCCTCAACACAATAATCAAGTACAAGAATTAAGATGAACATACAACAAAATTAATACAACCGTACAATAAAAAAATAGAGCATATATTGATTATCCTGTTGCAAATAGCTGTAAGGTGTGTCCGACACTAGCAATGTCAAACTCATTGATATAGAGCCATGGAGCCAACAACCTGTGACAAACACCATGAGATCAGCACACAAGATGCGGGAAAAGTGCCCATTGTAAGTGTCATTGTAAGTGTTTAAGGTATTTGTTAAAGGAAACTGATTTTTCGGGGTATTTAGGGCACTGACACATCTAGCATTTGGATGCCTGAAGCCCTCCCAAGAAAACATCACAATATTCTCACAACTCAATGTCTCACAGCCACTGGCAAACTTGAGCTGGCGTCCAAGACTTGCCAGTCATGACATAAGTGTAGGAACAGAAAACCCACAAACACATTAGAATACAGGCCCATGGCCTTTCTGATAAGTAACATAAAGTCTCAAAACCTATGCATACAGGTGCCAATATCATTAGTTTTGCCAAAAAAAATACAGTTGAGGGGCTGAGCAGGTAAGGCGTCAAGCCTAAATTATGGCCACAAAGCCATGGCAGTACAGGCTCCAAGTTCATTGTTCCACGAAAACGTTAAAAAAAAGGCGAAATTAGAGTGAAGAAATCTTTCTGCTATGGTAGCTAGTTAGCTAACGTTAGCAAATTTGCAAGCTAACACCCACCTTCTCTGACACATCAAGCTAAGGTTAACGATAACCTTAGCTTGATAACGTCAGGAAAGTTTGCTTGTACCCTACTAGGTCCAAAACATGGCCCTAACTTTGCAACTATAACACTAACATGAACATTAAAACAATAAATACAAAAGTAAAACAACAACATCACTCTGCTGAGTACCTAATTCGCTTGGAATAACACTCACAGAGTAAACATGCCTGGTTATCTCACTGTTTGCCTCGGTTGCACCAGTGACTTGACAGCAAATCCCACCTCACCAACTGTTTTTGCAGGAAGAAGTGAAGAGTCAGTCATAACGGTGATAGGCTTTATAGCACCACTATTCACTTCAAAGAACCACTGAAGAACCAGACTTTTTCTGTGTACTACTACAATTACGACATCGACTACTATTACTACTACTAATACTACTAATTATAATTATTATATGATATGATATGTGCTCTGATGGTGAACATCGTGTCACTGTTGCACAATACCATTCATTTCAAAGTACATTCTGTGCCAAGTGCTGCCACAGCATCAGACAATCTACCACAACATATTATCCTTTAAAGAAATCTCCTCCAGACAGGACTGGCACTTTAATATATGCCTACAAAACTTTAACTCTCAGCAACAGAAGAGATGAAAAAGGGAGAGCGGGAGGAGGACGGGCGGGGGAGAACATGTGTGTGTGTATGTGTGCGGGCGTGCGAGCGAGTGCGCGTGTGTACAAGAGAGAGAGTGAGAGAACGCCGGCTGCTGTTGCCAAGGCAACCATCTCTCTCCCCTCTCCTCTTTAACCCTTTCTCCCCAGCACTTCCTTTTCACCTTCTGTCTTTTACCATCTCAGTGATCTCTCACTTGTTAATGTTCTATCACTCCATCTGTCCCTCTCTTTCTCTCTCCTCATCTCCCTGCAGTCCATCCCTCTGTTTCTCTGCTTCTGTCTCTTTCTCTCTTCTCTGCAATGCAAAACTCTTGATTTGCGTGCTATTCACTCATCTTCACCTTGATTCCTCATTTTCATGTCTGTACACCTGTCATTTTGTCTGCACACATGTCCCTTGTTAACTCTGAATCATATTCTGGGCTGGAGAAATGTAACAATTTGTGCTGCTCTGTGGCAAGTATCAGGGAGTACTTGTTTCACTTGAAGTGTCACTGATGATTTGAAAAGTTTTACTCATTCTATGACAAGATGACTGCTGGCATGCAAGTAAAAGTTACCAGGGAAGTTATTAACCATCCTTAAGAAATATCTGCTTACAATATCGTGTGGGCATTTTGGAGGATGCCATTGTCTGTATTTTTGAAACATTGAGCGCTGAACAATTAAGGTTGGCATTTTTCAGTTTGATATACTGGCATCTGGAATATAACCCACGCTTTATGTGTCATTTCTAATCAAATCAGAGATTATAATATAAGATTATAATATAATGGATTCATCATATCCTCTTATCTCTTACATTACAAGTGACGGTAGGATTATTATTAAGTCCTTGTTGAACTGCTGAACTAACCTTTATTGGCCAACTGATTTATAGGCCCCTGATGCTCATGTTCAAGATCACTCTTAAGAGACAACATTGCGTGACAAACCCTGCAGCAGGTTCAACCGTTGTTGGTGGGTCCAGCTTTCTCGTGTGCGCTGAGAAGATTTCCCGCCAGTGACCATACCTAGACACCTAAATTTGGGCTAACAGGGTAAATCAATGGGGTGTCACTTAAGGTGGGTGACGCTCTTCTCTGCTGCACCCCCAAATTGTGAGTTAGGCTGATAAGACAGGTATATTTTTACATAAACATTTTGCCTTGTGCAGCTTTAATTTCTTAGCTAATTTCAGTTGCCATGCCTAAACTTCAGTAATACTTACGGGTACAATATAACCTGCCATTCTATACTAATCTTGTATATTTTGCTAACTTCAACATACTCAAACCAAACAATAAATACATGAGGTGACTCCTAAGCAACTGATTTCATGGACAGCCACTAATGCAAGATAGGACATTTAGAGGTCAGTAAAAATAACTCTGCCTTTAAATAACTAAAATATTTAAATCCCCTCCCTCCTCAACCTTGCCCATGTGCAAACCTTACTTTAGGCCTGCCTCATCAAACATACAGCATCATGAAACGAGCTGCTGCCATGTAAGCTACGATGCTATGCTTCTCGTGTATTGATCACCTCCAGTGTATAGATCATGTATGTTGGTCTGCTGTCTGTGCAGTTGTGTCTCAGTGCCTGGTTTCCCTCCACACAGCACCGGGACCAGCTGCTGAATGCCTTCGCTGCTGTCTTCACTGTCCTGGGAGCTGGAACATGACACACACACACACACATACACACACACACCTACACATTCACACATGCCCACACGGACAAGCACACGAATGCATATGTGCACGTGTGTGTGTGTGTGTGTGTGTGTGTGTGTAAGCAGCACGTGCAGAATCAGACACACTGCATCTGCCTTCCATTGTACCAATTGTGGGAATTGTGGCAAATTAAACAATTCATCTAAATGAATAAACGTATTCCCTCAATCTGTTCGTCCCTCTGTCCGCGGTATGTTTTGACCTTTTGATATGAGAAAATTTGTAATTATTACATTTAATGAAAGCTGATCTTGAAACACATCAGCGGTTTATGTAACATAAATGGTTTAATAATGCTATTAAATAATGTACTATACTTCATTGCTGCCTCAGACCCTTCTCCTCTGTGTTTTCTGACATAATATATCCTGTTGCTAGGTAACAGTTAATTGTTAAAATGTAGGTACTTGATGTAGTGGAGAAAGAGAGGGGACAGGCACTGACAGAGAGAGAGAGGGAGCGAGAGAGAGAGAGAGAGAGAATGACAGAGCAGCGCAGTACATATTGGCTGAGCCATATTCTGCAATCAAATGAGCCTTCTGAGGACACAAGTTTCAAGGATAAAGTGAGTTGTAACACTGAAAAGGAAGCTGGCTTTATTGGACGTAGTGAGCTAGCACCTCTGCTATTGTCATCTGTCCTTTTTACCCCTCTTCCCATTTTCCTCCCTCTCTCTCTCCGTCTCCCTCCATCCTGCTCTCCCTCTCATTCTCCATAATCCAGTGAACTCTCATCCATAACTCACCGGCCTCTCTTTCTTTTATTACAGCGATGCTCCCCCCCCTCTCTCTCTCCCTCCATCCTAATAATTCAAGCTGACACACAATATAAGGGGGCCTTGGAGAGAGAGAGAGAGAGAGAGAGAGAGAGAGGGAGTGAGAGAGAGTGGGAGGGTGAGAGGTAAAGCGAGGGAGGTAGAGAGGGAGAGAGTGAGAGAGAGAGGGAGAGAACTCGGGAGACAGGAGTGAGGGAGGCAGGAAGAAAGTGATGGAGAGAGTGTGAAAAGATGCGAGATGATGGACAGGAGGGAGGGAAGGAGAGAGGGAGCAAGGTTTTCGCCTGCGAGCGGCCGTTGAATTAGAGTCGCTGAAGGTTTCGGCCTTCGAGTGCGGCCTGCGTGGGGATTCGGTCTGACCTGATCACTGGCCTGTGGTCAGACCGGTCTACCTTAGCATTCATGCTTCTCGCTCTTTCATGGCGACCGTGTGCCTGAAAACCCTTTAGTGACAATGTAGTAAAAAAATCAGCTCTCCTATCCCTGAACAAGAGAAAAACCCACCGGAATCAGTTAGATTCAGCCAATTCTTGATGAATCCATGCACTCTACCACACTGTCTGTCTGTCTGTCTGTCTATCTATCTATCTATCCTATCACATCCCTTTTTTTTCCTCACACCTCGCCCCCTCTATCAATAATTGAATAAGTCTTGCTTGCCAATGTGACTGAAAAATTAATGTGAGCCGGGAGAGGGGGGTTGGGGGTGGGGGGTGGGGGGGTGTACCGGGAGAGGGATGATGGATGGGGAGGAGGCGGGCGTCGGGCGTCGGGCGTCGGGCGTCATCGTCGCCGGGCGGACGACAGGAGGGCAACCGCACACAGGTATCGTCAAAATGACACAGACGGAGGAGAGTCAGTCAGATAGTTAGCCTACGGAACAGATGTCCAGTATCAAAGTAAGGCACATGAGAGATTGACAGTAGATTCACTGTAGATTCACCTCCCGGTCTCTAAAGACACAGCACTGCTCAGCACATTCAGCGGCAGTTTGTCTTCATGTGTCCAAACTTCCTGGTTCCTTCCCAAACACCTATTTCCTCTAGCTGCGGTCAGTGGGGAGTGCAGGTGATAGTCAGTGCCGGGGGGGGATGCAGCCACTTCATCTCATCTTCACTATTTTGGGAGCTGGGTGAAACGATGGTCTGAGGTCATAGATGCACTGCAAAAAAATCTCCATCTTAACAAGTCATTTAGTCTATTACTGAGTCCTAAAATTTTTATTTTCTTAACATAAGTGAAAAAAATCTGCCAATGGAGTTAGATAATTTCACTTGTTTCTGATGCGTTTCAAGAATTTTGTAGAATCAAGTGTCATTTTCTTGATAGTAGTGCAGTGATCTGCCTTATTCTGATTTGTTTCAAGATATTGACACTCATTTCTAGAAAATTCCTGAAACAAGTGAAACTGCATCGGAAAAAAAGTGGTGTTATCTCACCTCATTGGCAGAATTGAAGCCTGAATAGGAGACTAAATGCCTCATTAAGATGGGTGGGTTTTTTTTTTCAGTTTTTACAGTGGCCATAACTGGCCACAGTCCATCTCTCTGTCTTCATCCCTCACTCTCTCACTTTCTCTTTCACTCTCTTCACCCCCCTCTCTCTCCCTTTATCCCTCTCTATCTCCATCTAACCCCCATCCATCTTTCCCTGTCTTGTGTCCTGATGCAGAATCATCATTAATGCTGAACTTGTACGTTCTCACTCATGCTGTTTACATCGCTGTAAGAGCTTAGTCATCTTAGTAACTTATGACTTTTACTAATGACTTTTGAAACTCTATTGGCGACAAAGGACTTGCAGCAGCATTGACAGGTCTCTGGCACGGCTTACGGTGGCCTGAAATTGACAGAAACATAATAGTCACATTTTCACACTAGAACGAGCGAGGTAGCTAATTAAAACAGAGATCTAACAGAAACGGCGAGCCAAGAGATACATCAAGATGCAAAATAAAATAGCTTCACTTTTTTTTTGGCTCGAGCAAATGTGTCGTGACAGTCATAGCACCGTCCCTCCATCTTTGAGCAGCTGTAAATGCGAGGGGGTTGGGGGGTTGGGGGGTGGGGGGGATTTTTCGAAAGCCAGAAATCTCAGCACCTGCTGAAGTAATTGTTGAGTCACTGGTATTGATCAACAACCCAGATATATTATGGTCATGTTGCGCTATGGGGCAGTAAAAATCGGACTTAATGCATCTTTAAGTCACTCAACATAAGATCTGCTTGTTAACATGCCAAGAAATAAAATTTAAAGCCAAGACAGCTTGGCAATACAAAATAAAAACCTGTATGTAGTTGTGTTTTGATGTAAGGATTTTTCTTATATAAACTGAGAGGTTAGCATAGGGTTATGAGGACTGATAATCACACACACCTACAATGTGGCTCAACACATCTTGCTTTCCATCTCCATAAAAGGACTGTAAACTGGTGTTTGTACAGTTTAGAATATGTGAAATATTTGTCTAAGCATTCAATTTATTGGTGTTCAGTACCTAGATGCTCATGATGTTTTCAGCCTTTATTTACCCAGGAAATATTTGTTGAGCATGGATGCTGATTCACATTCATTTGTACACATTCAGATGGGAGCTGCCCAGTACAAGTCTTATACTATTGGCAACTGAACTCCTCATTCTCTTCCATCATCCAGATTTTCCCAGCCTGTCCTTTTATGCATTGTCTTTTACCAGTTCTCATCTTCGATCTCTCCTGGACAAATAAAGGCTTCTCTAAGAAGAGTTTCCACCGGATTTTGAACCTCAGAACACACGCCAGCGGCACTCGAGGGGCTGGAGGAGAAGAGTATGATGAGATATTTAACCTTACGAGGTCTCAGGCAGCTCTGCCGCTATACAGCCAGTCACACCCCAGCAGGAGCGGTGGGTGTGATGGTGCGGGGAGGAGAGGAGAGAGGCGAGAGCAGCCTGAGAGCAGCCTGAGGGGGCTGGACTGCATCAGACAAGGCTTTGTGGAGCGCCAGCAGCAGTGTGGGTCGTCGAGGAGGCAGACCCAGACCCAACCACTCCACCATACAGCCGCCATATGGTCCTTGTTTCAGGCAGCCACCTCTCCTCTCTCTCTCTCCCTCCCTCTCCTCTCTCATTTTCTGTCCCTCTCCTTTCGTAATCTCCCCATTTCACCCTCTGCTCTCTTTTCCTTTCATCTTTTCTCATCCACCCTCTCCTCTCCTCTCCTGTTTTCCCTCCCTGGAATTCCTGCCACCCCTCGGCCCAAACACTCCTGCTCACCTGCTGAGCAAAGCTCCTAGAAAGAGAGATAGAGAGAGAGAGAGAGAGAGAGAGAGAGAGAGAGATCATGTGTTTGAGAGCATAACAATGAATGAGTGCATGTCGAAATGTGAAAGAAAGCGAGAAAGACAGAGAGAGAGGAAGAGAGATTATGAAGGGTTTGAGACTATAAGAATGTGTGTTTGGAGAGACAGAGAGGAAGAGAGAGAGAGAGAGAGAGAGAGAGAGAGAGAGCTAGGCAGACTGTTTCTGTGTCCACTACAGTGGGCAGACAGACTCAGTCAAAGCCGGGGGACGTGAGAGCCATACAGAAGCAGCAAGCCAGGGGAACTTCTCTGGCACATAAATATACCAGCCAAATGGAAAATCAAGGAATGACGGTGTACGGAGGTGTGTGTGTGTGTGTGTGTGTGTGTGTGTGTGGGAGGGGGGGGGGTTTGGCAAATCTTCAAAGTGACAGGAGAACGAGAGAGAGAGGGGGGCGGGGACAGAGGTACACACATACACAAACACAAACACACACACACATAAGGCTGAAAAAGACTCAGTACCATATTCATGAAACTTATAGTTTTTTTTTATTATTAATACTCAACACTTCATTTTGTTCATCATGTACAAAGAGAAAGAATAGTCTTATTTGAGCACTTATAATTGTAGATATCAGTATTATCCTTATTAGAAGTACCTTAATGATGTTTTTTTGCAATTTTGCCATGACATGGTTAATTTTGTTATTGAGATTACTTTGATTGTTTCCATACAAAAAAAGAAGGTAAATGTTTTCCCCAATACTCAGTATTTACACAACCTGTACAGTTATTTGTTTTTGTGTCGTTTTCTGTTTGTATGGTGTAAAAATTTTGGTAATATTTCAAAGAAAAGGGCCACAAAAAGAGAAAAGAATGGCCAAGAATAATATTATGTATATCATTATGTATACAATTGATAATATTCATATCTTACATTTTGTCAACCCACAGTAAATTCAATCAGGCTATGTAGTTTTGGTGAAGATGAGTGTATTCGTAAACCTTTGCCCTGAAACGCAGGCTTTCTGTTCGCCTTGTGAAATACATTTAGTAGCAACCCCTTATGCCATGTTAACACATTCTCACATAATGCAATCCACAGCTATCAGTATGAATTAGATGAGATGGAAAATAGCAAAATTAACATACAATTTGATATAATTTAATAGACCTTTTTTTATGCCTCAGTATAAACCAGTATCAACACACACACACATTGTACAATTTAAAGATAAACAGGTTCTGAAATGATTTAGGGTGAAGCAGAAAATTCTAAGCTGCGAAATCACTTTGACCTTCACACCAAATCCATCGCATTCATCATATAATTTTTCTTATCAGGATGAGATGAAATCACACAAGTGACTCATTAATCTAAACCAAAGTGTTATTAGCTCTTAGGCTCCATCACCTTAGTAATATTGATGCCAAACAACCAGGTCAAATACCTTTCCTCAAAAACACTAAATGCTGTGGCGAGAATGCATTTACACCAGTCAATTTGTGAGATAATCAGGTAGATGGATCCTATCTGACCAAGTACTGCTGTTGTTTAGCTCCATGCGTCGGTATTTCTAGCAGAAAACCAGCCATCAGCTGAGGTGATATTTACATCCTCCACCTTCAGTATGTTCCGGCTCGCTCACTCGCCACAGCCATTTTCTTGTATTGTAAAAAAAGTGACACAGTGTTTTGCCATACATGCACCATTTAAACAAATGTGTTGTGGCATGCTTATGTGCAGAGGAGGGAGGTTGGGACCAAAATGGCCTTAAGGGAAATAAAGCCTACTGAGTCGCCTGCTTACTCTGCACCATCGCCGAGCCTGGACACACTGACTATGGAGCAGAGCAGCTGGAGGTGGTGAAGGCCTGATGATAGCATGTTTACCACAGTGTCAGGTGTAGCTGTAAACCGGGCTAAACAGCGTTGGCCCCCCAGCCAAAGTCCCTGACCTGGCCTGCAGCGCATTCTGACACGGATTACTCACTCCTGAAGAAACAACATGAAGTGATATATTGGCACATATAAGAGCATTTTGTGTTTGGTCATGCTGTTTATTGCAAATGAGTTGAATCAACGTGGTGGGTTATATGAAAAATATGCAAACCTAACAGAGTTTATGTGCACAGTGATACATTTTTCACTTTTCAATCAACCCTCTAGACATGAAAGCAGTTGAGGGGAAAAACAGAAGCAAGATGAATTCCTCCTCGCAGTGCTGGAGAGAAGATTATGGAGACTTATTGGAATCAGTAACGCACAGAAAAAAGAGCAAGGAAATAATTTCTGACTGCATGGGGGTAAAATTGCATATGTACACAACAAATTACAAATCGTATTTCCTCTCTCATACAGTACAGGCACCAAAAGAATCTGACACGCAAGCAGCGCACAAAATACGTTTATGCAAGTTGCATAAAAATAAATTTGAATCCAAAACATTTTAATGTTTTAAGCTGTCAAATAATACACTCCAGTAATATCTAGGATAAAACATAGTGACATTAGTTGATTGCCCCGAAGCAACAATTTTGCATGTGACAACAACTGTACCTGGTGTGAGACATGACAGAAGAAATGTTTCACCTTCTGATAAGGGGTTGCACAAATGCATTTCAGCCTCAAATGGATTCTTCAGTAGGACGAAACTACACTCATTCTTGGTTTTTCACCATTTTGTGCTGAAATCCTCAGCAATATTAACAACATCAGCACTGGGAAATGTCCAGTGTGCATTTGTGTGTGTGTATGTGTATGTGTGTGTGCGTGCGTGTGCGTATGTCTTCCTTTACCACAGTGATGTCTATCCCAAACATAGAGAGGGAGCAGGATAGGCCGGGCCAACGATGGCTCTAAAAATCTGTGTGCGATCACCATGAGAGCCCAGGTCAAAAAAAGGGCAACGAAAACACAAACATCTTGTAAGTTCTTAACAAGGATTGCTGCTTAAAAATGAAGGATCACAATATACTGCCTCTATATGCAAATATCATCTATGTATACATGTAATATTGTATTACATAAATGTGTAGATAATTTCATTTATCTCGAAAAGCATGAAGAATAGCTTACCTTAAAAAGAGAGAATCTAACACAATTCAAGGGAAACTTAGCAAAGACTCCTAAAACTAAACTTTCCCCTTAATCACCAAACGTCTACACCTACAGTAAATTATCCTCAATTTCCAACACTTTAGTGAAAATAAGTAAAAGCATAATTCTTAAAGTAATCAGTATATTAATTGGTAAACTATCATAATTAAGTAAACATGAGATTTAAAGAAAAAAGAGGTTCAATTATATCACTTATCATGATTAGTAATAGTTGTGTCTTAACTATATTTTGCATATTTTTGTTTATGTGTTTTTTTTGTTTTTATGAGTTTTTATTATTGTTTTGTTTATTTCTTAAATTGCTGTAAAACATATTGAAAGTTACATCCTGTCTGTCTGTTTACTGTACAAAGTGAAAAGAGTTTTAAATATATTATTTACAAGGAAAAGGTTGAACACACTAATGCTGACACTGATTGATGCGAACTCCAGATTCTTTCGTCTCCTCATTCTTATTTCCTCCGCGTATCCCGTTCCTGTATCTCCTCCTTATACCGACTGACTGATAATGTTTGACCCGACCCTTCCAAAACGTGTGCGTATAAAAATTCCAAAGATCCCCGTCGTATTTATTAGGGAGAGTCATGGGGGGGGGGGGGGGGGATGGGGTGGATGAATCTGTTTAATTTAAGGCTAACTTGATGGGTCTCACTTTGACGGTGTTATCTATGGAGCGAGGGGAGGGGGCGGAGGAGAGGATGTTGAATTTATGAATAGTTATCAGCAGGTTGGTGGAGAAAGAAAAAAACCCAAAAAACAGCTGTTATCATTCAATCACGATTTACTTCCCTCCGCACGCACGCCAACCTATTACACTGGTGCATTTAGATCAGGGTATAAGATAGGAGCCGAGCAATGACAAAGAACACACTCTACACACTCCAGCAGCTCCAATCTCCCGCAGCCCTTGAACTTCTGACACCGGCAGCTAATCGAAGATCAAACCTTTAAATAACTAATAGAGGCTTCGCTATTCTGTACAGTAATATGATGAGTCATCACGACACAGTTAAGAGGGGGGGGGGGGGGGGGGGTTGGGATGATAAGGCATGTCCACTGAGAGCCTGAACCTACACTGAGTAAAGGTCCTGTGCAATAAATGAGGTCTCTCCAGCTAAAAGGACTATCAGCATCGTCAAAGTGAACAGCCGGGGGAAAAAAAGCTTTCTCAAGATGGCCGCCTCAGCCAGCGCAAGAGATGCCTCTCTCTCTCAAATAGACATCCTCAAGCTTTTATCAGTATCATTGTCATCGGGCAACAACAAGATCCCAATACATTTTGCAGTATTTCACCCACATAAACGACGACAGAGCATATATTAATCATACACAGTGTCCCAAAGTTTCACCGCACCACAACGCTTTCTGAGTGTGCCTCGTAGGCCTGCATAGACCTGCATAACTTGCGTGAGTGAGAAGTTAATGTCTTGTACTTGATACTGGTGATAGGTGACAAACAGTGAGCCTGAAGTGGCTGGTGACTGTTCTCATGTAACCTGAATAAATCAAGTGGTCTAAAGCTTGCTGTGTTGTGGAGTGAGACGCATCAGTCTGTTTGTGATAGGGGGGGGATATGCTGGACGCTGTTGCGACAAATTCCGCGCAGCACTGCTGATATTTGTCACGTGAAATGATGTTATGAAGTTGTAAAACATCCCCGCGACCCATGTTGTATCTTGTATCTAAACCGTCACCAGCAGTCTCTCTCACGCCCGCTGTCAATTTTTTTACTGCGTTTTTTTTGGCTCGTAAAAAAGGCCGCCTCTCCAGGTGAAGAGAGAATACCAGAAGCAGCCTAAAACCACGGCGGTCCAGACGTCTGGACCGCGTCTGATCTGGACGACACGTGGGGCTGGAGACCGTTAAGGCACGTCCTTCCTCTCGGCATCTTCAGCCACCCGCTTCTGACGAGACATGTCTTTCACAGTTGTCGACCGACGCGAGTTCAGACAAACAAACCTGTATGTGGGCGTGTGTAATCTCTTGAAACATCCGACAAGGACCTGCCAGGTTCCAGATCCTCTTGCGACTTTTCCCATAAAGAGCAAATAAATGTATGTGCATGGAGGAAAATATTCTACAGAAAACAGAAAAACGGGAGCTAAGGACTCAGTCTTTCTGGCTTGTTGGTTGAATTAAAAACAACCTTCCTGCTGCCACTAGGGGCAGACAAAGGATACAACTACAGTACAGATACTAAAACAGCAGTGAAATATTATACCAACAGAACATAAAACAAGAAAAACTTAGTGATATCATAAGCAGTGTTACCGTAATTAATACTAACATCTTTGTTATTCACAATGTTATTAATATTATTGTTGTTCTTATACCCTGTTATTTCTGTAAGAATATCTTATTATCATTCATTGATTGTATTTCTCATAGCAAACAAGAGCGGCTCTTTTGGCGTCAGGGGATGGGAGGAGGAGGAGGAGGAGGAGGAGGGGAGGCAGAGAAAAAGAGGAGAGAGGGAGTACAAAAGAGTGGGGGGAAAGTGCAGGACGGAGAGACGGACGGACCGGGCTGTCGTCTTTGCGGAGCGAGAGAAAGCGGCAGTCCTCTCCTGTGTCGGGGGCCCTCTGGTGAACGTGACAATGTCTCCTTTCTGCGGTGACACAGGAGCAGATGGGCAGCTCGCTCCTCGCTCCGCTCTCGCAGTCTTCCCTCATAAGCGCCCAGCAGGAGCTCCCAGACAGCCATCAAGTCTCACCGGGCTCACGCGGCCAATATCAAACGAAGATGAGGTGTCGCCTCTCTGCGATAATAACCGAGCACATCGGCTTCTGCCTCACCGGTGGATGAACTGATGGACTCGAGTGCGTTCGTGAGGTCGGGAGGGAATGCTGTTCGACCGCGCGTGGGTTAAATTAGTAGAGGAGCTTTGGCCATTTTCTGAGAGAGGGTTAACACGCCCCGCCTCCTCATGTTCCTGATTTTCACCTAGGTTTTCCGTTGTTCACGTCAGTTCTTTCTTTCCCTTTCTGTCATCCTGCTTTTGCACAGTCTTTACCTTCACCATTCAGTCTTTCTCATCCTCTGGCTCTCTCCTCGTTTACCTTCTTTTGTTCCCTCCTTGTGGGCTAAGGTTGCAGTGTGTGGACAATATCTTTGTAATCATCCCTGATCTCCGAACACTACATCCCTCCGTTCCTCTACCCCTTCTCCCCTGCCTTCGCCCCGGCCTCCTCTCCCCGCTCTCACACGTCAGACTCAATGCTGGAGAGTTTCTCGTACACATGGCCGTTGCTTCCGTTGAAGGGACGTGGGGGGCCGACCCCCAGCATGGAGCCGTGGTGGTTCATTCCACCCAGGCCGAGCTCCTTCGGGAACCGGGGGGCCACATTGGACATCACCCCGGCCGTGGCAGACGCTGGCAGATAGGACGTCACGCCCATTGGGCCCCTGAAGTCACTTCGGCTGTTTTTGGCAACCTGCTGCTGCTGCTGCTGCTGCTGCTGCTGTTGCTTTTTCATATAATATTGTTTGGCTCCGTGCATCAGACACTGGTCGTCGCCGAAGGTAGGTATAAAGGGGTTTTGGTTTACCCGGTCTGGGTAAAGAGATTTGGATAAGGAGAACCCTGACCCGCCTCCTCCCTCCATCAAGGATCTATCCCTGTCTCTCATGTCTCTCTCTCCAATGGAGCGGCGGTGGAGTCCCTCCCCGCCTCTGAACAGGCCGAACGGCGAGCCGGCTCCTTTCTGGCTCTCACCTCCGTAAAACAACGGGTCCCTGTCTCTTTCTCTCTCTCTCTCCGAACCCCCGTGGCGCTCAAATATGTGTGCAAAGGGGCTGGCGCCCTCCAAGTAACGCTCTTTCTCCTTCAAGCTAACACTCCTGGGTGGGGGCAGCATCCCTCCCATACCTGCGCCACCCATCCCGCCACCTCCTCCTAGACCCCCCATCAAGCTCCCCATCCCGCCTGACTCCTCCTTCTGGAGGTCAACAAATGCGTCATAGGAGTGCTGCCGCCTGAGCGGCTTGCCGAATCCTCCGCCCTTCCTCCGCTGCTGGGCCTGAGATTGAGCCTGCGGGCCTGAACCCAACCCTCCTCCTCCTCCCCCACCTTGCCCTCCCCCCATCTGTTCCAAGAGGTGGTTGTTATCCTCGCTGATATCATAGAGGTTGCCTGTCTTTTTACAGCCCTCGCAGCGCATGCAGGTGGCAGAGCTGGGGCGGCTGTTTCCCCCGCCTCCCGAGGACCCGCAGCTAATACTACCACCGTACCCCCCGCCTCCTCCTCCAACCCCTCCTCCGTGCAGGGACATCTGCTTTCCCCCTCCTCCCCCGCTAGCCCGACAGTTCCGGCACTCCCAATCGCCCCCTGCCAGCCCGGCTCCTCCGCCGCTCTTCGAGTCGGATTTCTTGGGTTTGCTCTTCAGGAAGTCGTCCACGGGAACCAGGGAGGTGCAGGTCCCCGCAACCACTCCTCCCTCTCTACTCGTGGGGTCATTTGTCAGGTCCACGTGTTCCCACTGAGGGACGCCCTCTTTGGGCCGAAACTGGTCCAAATAAAAATCCCTAACACTCTCCTTGTCTCTGAACATGTAGGAGTTCCCACCGTTGTTCCCTCCTCCTCCGCCTACTCCTCCGCCTACTCCTCCGCCTACTCCTCCTCCTCTCTTGCGTTCCAAGGGCAGTAGCGGTGGGGAGGCGGAGCGGTGGCCGTGGTAGTGGTGGTGGCTGATGTGGTAGGGCTTCCTCCTGTAGCCCAGCTCAATCTCATCCAGCTCCCGTCTGGACTTGGCCGAGGCCGGCCTCTTCTTCAGGCTGTCGCGGTACTGTTTGCGCTTCTTGGCGTTGCCCTCCAGGTTTCCGTAGGTTACCGTGTGCGTGGAAATGTCCGAGACGTCCGAGCGTATATTCCCGTCGTCATCTCCTCTCCCGCCGCAGTAGCCGTGGCCGGGGATGTAACTTGAACTCGAGGCCCCTCCCTTGAAAGAGAATTTCCCGTAGAGGTCAGGCAGGCCTCCCTTGAAGCCCTGGCCCGAGGGAGGGGTCTGTCCGGACAGCAGGTCAAACTTGCTCATGTTCCTGTGGGTCAGTGCTGAGCGGGGCTGGGTGGTGAAAATAGGAGCCACCCCTCCACCCAGGCTGTCACAGTCAAACATGCCGCCCTCCAGAGAACTAGCGCTGCCCAAACTGTGCGGCCTGTTGGCCGGCGGTCCGCTGAGCCCTAGAGCAGAGCCGGTGTGGTGGTGCAGGTAGTGGTCCTGGTACAGATTACTGTCCTTCAGGTGGAGGTTGCCAAACGTCCTCTCCACCTCGTTGATGTAGTCGCTGAACATGTTGTCCTCCGGGAGGTACGGAGGCTTGCAGTCCGAGTGGCCCGCCAGGCTGCGCCGGTGTTCGGAGATGTCGTAAACGGAGGATTCGCGGCGGATGAAGTCCAGGGCGCTGTGCGGTGAGCCGTTGACCCCGGACAGGGAGGCCATGTTCTTGGCGGTGCGTAGGAGGCGTAGGATGTTGGAATGGGTGTTGTTCATGGTGGCTGATGGGGAGTTCAATGCCGAGCTGCTCTTCTCCTCAATCTGCACCCCGTGAATGCAGCTGTAGATGCCCTGTGTGGGGAGAGAGAGACAGTAGACAGAAATAATTGCCTATAACATTAGACTGCAGTTGTACTGGGTAGCTCCTGTGTTTGAATGCATGCAGCTGTATGAATGGGAACTAAGGTGTTGCTGAAAAAGAGCATGTGTTCTCAGAAAACCTTCTCTGGATGAATAAAAGTAAAAAAAACATATTATATAACATAATATTGACATATTGTATAGAACTGACTCTCTATCAATGTGCAGCTAGTGTTAGCTTTCTTTCTTCAGCACAAATACAGTAATTTTGTCCTAGATGAGAATATTGCTTAGGTGAGAAATGAGAAGGCGCTTTATGTTGATGCTGTCAATACCTTGCTCCACATAAAAAAAATAGAGATACATGTAGAGTTCATGTAATTTATGGACAGAAACATACTGTATATTAGATGGTGAGAGAGAAAGAGAGAGGGAGAGAGACCCAGAGAGGATAGGAGAATGGTAGATGATTGATAAAGGCAGAGGGGCTGTAAAACCCCTGAGTCCCACTGGTCAATACCTTTAATCAATGTGATTAGAATTCAGCTGAACAATATCCTCTGGCAGTTATTAAATACCTCAGCCCTCCACTGCCCCTCAGCACCACCTGCCACAACACAATTCCCTTTAAGGCTCCGGAGAGAAGGGCCGAGCCAAGGAGACGCCGGCCCGGCGTTACGGTGACAAGAAAGACAAACTGCTCCATTTGCATTCAGTGATGTACGATACAATATTCAGATAAAAATGGATGTCGGAGGAGGGCAAACGAGGCGTGACAGATGAGGACGGTAAAGGATCGAATCAATTCCCAACAATGATTTTACGAGGTTTTTCTGGAAGTCTGTGTATGACCGGAGAAATAAAGGGATCCATTGAAGGTCAGAGTTCAGCTGACCTCTGTCCTGCTAGGCACTGCGGGGTCAGGACTCTGCCAGGAGGTTAGGGGTCATGCAGCGCTCCATCGTCTCTGTCTGTTGTTTAGTAATAACGTTGTCACTCTTCCCCACCTCCTCCTTTTATCCACTAATGTGACTCTTTGACCCTCTCTTCACCTTTCCCCAGCCACTCACTTCTGGTAGTTAATTAGGTATATGGACAGTATCTTCACTGCAGCACCAATGTATACTCCCTCTGTTCGTCTGTTTTTTTTGCACTTAGCCCCACCTGTCCATGTTTATCTATTCTCTCTGTCTCATCTGTGTGCCTTCTTTCCATCTGCCTGTTTGTGTTGTTCCTTCTCCCTCTGTTCCCACCACTTCATCCCGTCCTAATCTCTTGTTTTTCTTGCTCTTTACTGTCCCGACTCCTCGCCACCTTATGTTGAATCTGTATCTGCGCCCCGTTAAGTATTCAGTCTCATATCTTCACTCCTGTGTCATCTGTGATATCACCCCCATCTTAGGCTGAATTCTCCCAAAGCATCCATCTTAATCTCAAGATCATCTGTTCCCATTAGGTCTCAACTGTCAAATACGAGCAGACTCTGTTGTATTGAGCAATGATAGCGAATCACAGCACAGCCAGGATCTCTCTCGCTCTCTAGGAAACACACACACACACACAAATGCAGCCACGACCATAAACAACCGCTGAATACCGTCGAGCATCAAATCTTGGACATTTACAACGGCAATTGCTACTTCGTATTCAGCAGAGATTTTGTCGACTCTACATGCCCACATAATGTAACAGTTGGCAGGCTGCTGCCAGGCCGGCGCTACAGTAGCTGATTATTTGGGCAGTATGTGTGAATAGCAATAACTCTGGCCTGGGGGTTCGTAAGAATTTGAAATCCGCCAGGGGATCAGAGCAAAATCTATAAGTGATTACATTGGTACACGCAGGCTGGAAATCAACAAATAACTAGCTGCCTCTTATGTGCGGTCGCATATATGAGCGCAGCAGTTCATAACGCTGGATGGAACAGAATGTGTGTGGCGCAGGATACGGTGCGAAATGCAAATGAGCTGAGCTGTGATGTAACGCGAGGGCTATGAAAAGAGGAGGCAGTGATTAAGCCTCTAATACATTTACTGTTCTGAAGTCATTAGGGGCTTTTTAAATCGATATAATTAATTTGTTTCAGTGTTGCAGGTGGGCCCTGGAGGAGCAGGTAGCCGGGGGGGAAAGCTGCTTACACGGCCCCGCGAGCCCCTCGGAGGCCGGGGAGCGCTAACCGACCGTGAAACCGTGACCGAGACCACGTGACTCACGCCGACCGTGACAGATTGCTCATTTTTACACTGCCGAGCTTAAATGTTAATTGCGGCAATAATAATAAAGTTTATTGGATTATGCTGTGAAATTTAAAAAAAAGCGGAATCAATCTGAGCGGCGGAGCAAGAGGGAGAGAAAAAAAAAAGAGGAAAGAAAAAAGAAATGACCGCCGATGGAGGAAAAAAACACCCAAGCAAATGAGGAGGAGACGATGTGCTGCTACGGCCAAGGATTGTGGAAAGACAATAAACTGTAATTTCCAGTGCTGTTGTTTCGCTATGCCCCAGTTCTGTGCTACAAATGCAAATCAACGCACTCATTGAATATTTCCCCTGAATATTTTAACGCACTGAATCATCTCCGTGTATTTGTGGGCACACAGCGTTCATTCATGTTGTCACATTGTCGCAAAGACACAGAGGTAATTTCTGTAAACGAGCGCAATCAGCGAATGTTACACAAAGCATAATTGCCCTCAGATCCAGTTCCCATGCAAATGATCATGATGTAATAGTCAACAACAGCGCCAACCCGTCTGTCTTTGCGATGAGAAGTCGACTGCCATTTTGCGACCGCCGTTTGGGCTCCAGCCACGCGAACAGACACGGGACACGCACGCGCAAAAAAAAAAAACATCAACAACGCTAAATTAACAGCATACGAAATAATCAAAGTTGGGCACTGGAGCGTAATATTAGAGCAGAGGGAGGGGAGAGAAAAAAAAAAAAAGTTATGCTCTTTTTCTGTAGTCTTTTGCTTTTCCCGGCACAAACAGCCCCGGCACCGCAGCGGCATATCAGATGGAGGGAGGGAGCGGCGGTGTGTGGCTCTCTCCGCTGTAAATTAGCCACGTGGTTTTAGCCCGCAGCGGTTCACCTTCAGAGGCGCACAGTGAATTACACCGGAGCCATGTCAAAACAATTGGAATGCAAATCAAATACCTCGGGGGTGACTTTGGTCTCCCGGGATCCAGTAATCTACCCTCTCTCCGGTTCTGCGGCTGATTTTCGTTGAGTGCAATATTGATTTCGGCTCAACATTTTGTAAATATTTACCCGGCTGGACGTCAGAAAGGCCCGAGCGTCTAAACTAAAGGAGAAAGCTACTATATATATGTCTATATACACTTCAACCTGAGAGTTTGGTTCAGCTTGGTCACATGGGAAACGCACTCAATACTTCATTTATGGTTCTAGGAGTCTCTAAGCCCTGCCAGGTCTCTTTATAGACTGAAGCCTTTTTTTTTTCCAAGAACAAAGCACTCTCATTTACAGTACAGTGCAGACAGTAAAGCTGATGATGTAAGGATGAGTGACGAAGGACTAAAGGTGACTTTACAGACAGGGAGGAGCCGGCGACACGGAGCTAAAATGAGGAACTGGATGTTTTGTTTACAGTAATTCAATGACCTGACAATTCCGGCGAAGCACACAAGGCTACTGCAACCCTGTTAGTATTCCTCCTTCGCTCCATATTGAGGATTTATCAGTCGTTTTTTAAACTTCAGTATTAGTCTATTCACCTAACCATTTATTCAGCCATTACATCATATCTTTTTCTCTACATTCCCTCCCTCTTTTGTTCCCATCCACCCCCCGATTTCCAGTCGTTCCTCCCCACTGAGGAAGGACTTCATGACCCAAACATCTAATTTCTACTGCTATAATGAAATGTCATCTTTTAAAGCGAACAGTGTAGTGCCTGTTCTTCTCTTTGGATACTCTGGTTAACTCAAGGTAGTGTCATACCTATCAATGATTACTAGATGAGTGTGGTTTACCTCATGAGGACAATTCAGAGAGTGAAAACACAGAAAGGAATGCTAAACTGGCTTGACTAAACTCCCATAGTTCCCTGCTTCCCGTCCCGCCCCGCCTCACCCTGCTGATGGAGAAGACGAAGCCCGGCTGGCCCGAGCAGACGCCCATGAAGCAGAAGCGCAGCTGCCAGTAGAACCAGTGCTCGCAGATGAAGGTGATGAGCGACAGGGCCATGGCGGCGCCCAGCATGTAGAAGACGCCCGCCATGTTGTCCACGTCCAGCTGGCTGGACATCACCTCGTTCTTCTCGTGGTGGCAGATCCCCGTCAACCACAGGGCCTCCAGCTCCTCCATCTCGCCTGGAGGGAGGGAGGGAGAAGATGGAGGTGGAAGTGGGGGGTGGAGACAAGGAAAGAGGGGGGGATATGGATAGACGGAGGAAAGAACAGGACGAGAGAGAGAGAGAGAGAGAGAGAGGGGAAAGCGGAGGGCGGCGGCATGGCGACGACAGGAAGAGAAGTTTTTGCAATTCGACAGGGAACGTAAAATATAAAGGAGAAAGGGGGGGGATGTGATGTAATAACAGGATGGGTATTGGAGGACATGAGGGATGGTGAGAGTGATGCAAGAGAAGAAGAGAGGAGGGGAGATGGAGGTGGAGGGGGGGGAGGGGGGGAGAGAGAAAGGACGACAGAGAAGTTAGAAGTGAAGCGCAGACGTGAATTTCGAAAGCGGAGAGAGAGAGAGGGCGAACAATTAAAGTGAGCAGCGCACGCAGGTCGCATGTTAATTCCGTCGATCTCACTTTTCACATGGATGAGAGAACACACTCAGTTCAGCAAATAATGTGCGTGCGTGTCGGTGCTTACCCCACAATATGGAAATGCTTCAGTGTCATTATGTATGTGCATCTATGCAAATTGTAGAAGAAGTGTGTGCGTATGTGTGTCTGGTTGTGTGTGTTTCTGCATGTGTGTGTGTGTGTTCCCGCTGCCGTCCATGTGTCTGATGCTGGTCCCTGAGCATCCTGGTTTCTTTGTGGGTCACCTTCTGTTTCATCACTAGCTGTTCTCTATCAAAGCCGACGGTGGCGGGACAGGCGTTGGTTAATTAATCATACATTCAGGCGCTGTCGCCGCACGTCAGCGCAACTCCTGCACTGGAGCGCTGGCTGGGCCCTGAGCATCAACAAGAAGCTCCCCGGCATACCAACTCGGGGAGAGATACCGCACACACACACACACACACACACACACACACACACACGCATGCAAAAATACACACAGGATTGCGCAGCACCCTCTGCTCATGTCAGAGGAGGGATTGATCGTGAACCATAGCCATCGTTTTGACGTAGTGAGGAAGCGACAGTGGCTTCTAACACTGGCAGCTGTCTGTCTGTGGCAGTCATGTGACGTTTGGTGGATGCTTTTTAACTAATTAACTCATAGGTGGCCCAGTTGGGAATTGAATACCTAACCATGGCGTTTCTTTACCAGTTGAATTAGACAGGACCAATAGTCCAGTCATTTCATAAATCCCTTCAGCCTGGGTCCTAAATTTGAGAAATTCAGTCTTATGGCTCACACACTTAAAACATGCCAGTTGTCTTGGTATGTTATAATCCATCAGAACCCCACGGCAACCCCAAGTTTTTATTTGGTTTTTACAACATACTTGTAATCTGTTATTAGTTGCTTATAAAAAATAGAATGTTGTTACTTTTGTTTTTCTTTCATATTGTTTCTTTCTTTAGCTCAAATCAAAAAAGCAGAAAAAAGTGAAAATCCCAAGGCTGCTGACATGCTGCTAAGTAAAAAAAAAAACACAACCTAAGTATGCTTGATATGAATGAGATTGTGTTATGGTTTCAAAAACAGAGCAATAGTCTCGGGAGGATCGATAACACACTTGGCAGCACAAGCCATATTGCTACCACATGTTTTTGAAGGGAGCAAAAGTAATAAGTTACTTTTAATGCAACAAGTTACTTCTTAAGGTAAGTAATAAAGTGAAGTAACGTATTACTTTTAAAAGTAACACTGCTCTTAAGACTACACAAGTCAAATCAAGCTTATACTCAATGTAGGGCTGCCTGGTGGCTAACTGGGCTAGTGAGAATACCACACGCTTTCAGCTGTGTGGTCCATCTCTTAATCTTTGTTGCATGTTATCACTCCTCTCTCCCCCACTTCACCTGTCCTCACTCTCTACTATCTAATGAATTAAAAATATGGAATGAAATAAATAACTGCAACAAAAGTAGCTTGAAAAAGTTAGAATATTTGAAACTACTTTCAGATGTTGCTGTGGAGTTAAAAACCATGTGCAAAAGGTACGTTTTTATTTTTCAAATGATGCAACAGGTCTTTCACAGGTTTGAAGGGCAGAAGGGTGAAACTCCACACATACTTTCAATTCAAGTGAGGACTAGAAAAACAGCAATCAAAACTGCAGTTATGTGTGGTTTTTTTTGTTTTTTTTCATGACACCCGTGATATATTTTTTGCTCGGGCCTGCGTCAAAGCATGCAGACTCCCTGCCAGCCTTGGTACCAGGCCGCTGGTCTCTCCACGTGAGTCTGATCCCTTTCTAGGCCACCAGGAGGGGAGTGGATGGCGAGGCGTGGCAAAGTGACATTGAAATCCTGAGAGGGGTGAGACAGGGCCGGCTCGCTTGGTGTGTGAGTGCTGGTGCAGTGGCACAGGGGGATGTTACCGCGTGCCGACCCATATTCAAAACACACACACACACATTTTGTTTCACATACAAACGTTTGAAAGAGCGCACACAGAGCTGAACGTAGGATGTAAACAACTGAAGTTATGATCGATAAGTCAGAAACAATATATGGACATGACTCGTATTGAATTGTATGTAGGTTGATAAAAATAAAGCTAATATATAGCATAAATAGACAGAATCTCTACACTGCTCTCTCTCTCTCTCTCTCTCTCTCTCTCTCTCTCTCACACACACACACACACAGACACAGACACACACACACATTTACCCCTCTCGCTTACACACATAGGCAGTCTCATTTTCAGAGGGCTGACCCATATTCACACACACACACACACACACAAGCGCACGCACGCACACACACACACACACACACACACAGTGTAGAAATACACCAGGAGCTATACTGGCGCCCCTAACTGGGACACACTATAGTGGGCCCTGGAGGGCCCTTGGTTCAGGATGCTCACAACATGCTGGAGCACACCCAAATAAACTAGCTACAACACACACACACACACACACACACACACACACACACACACTCACACCAAACCTACTTCCAATACCATTCTGAGTTGAGCTGTATATCAAGATGTGGCATTGTGAAATTAGACTGTTATAGTCGATAAACTCAGCAAATAGCCATCGTCGGTGACATTTTGACTTGTTTATGATTAGGAGTTTTTGCTTTAAGGCCATAAAGCATGCAGTATGCTTTATGGTGTAAGAGAATGGACATTTTTAACGCATTTCATTTCATTCCACACCCGTTCTGAGACTCATTAATGTTCCAAGTAGAGCTGACAGGAGTAAAGTGTGTTTCGAGGGAGCAGGCCCTGGAGAGCTTGGACATTCTCCCATAAAAGCCGAGCATGATCATAAAGTACAGGGCCCCCATGATGGAGCTAAATCTCAACTTATATTCTCAGCAGTATTGTCTTACCTTGCCCTGTCTATACTTGATACACATGAGAGTGGACTTACATTTGGTTTGCAAAACTAATTAGACACCAAAATTGTGGTCCCAGACACAAATGTCTTGGGTCCTAAAAAGCCAGCAAGAAAAACTATAATATAGGACTTCTCCCTCCTCCTCTGCCAGCTCTTATACGAACAGACCTGAACGGGTGAAACCTCAAAATGATTTCTGTCTGAGCAGCCTATTTTTTGCCTGAGTTTAGGGAAGTCGTCCTTACACATACTGTACAATACATTAATATACATAAGAAATAAATTCAGCCACTGTTATCTGTCCCTACAGCACAGCCTGAAGTCAAATTTGTCACCACTTCTACTTTTTTTTGCAGCCATTTTTTCTGTGGCCTGTTCCTGACATATTGGTTGCAATTTGGTATAAGCGAGTCAAAGGAGCCAGTCAGCTCCTGAAATTAGAAGTAATGTAATACTAGCTTCAAACCTGTAGTCAGCGCTGCCAACTAAAAGTAATGTAACATTAGCGTCAAGCCTGCAGTCAGCTCCGGCAATCAGAAATAATGTCAGTCAGTCCTGGCTCAGCTGGCTGGGGCCAAGATAGTGTTGTGGCCATTTTGATTAGATTATTCAGTAGAGACATTAAATGTAAAACTCCAAGTAGGATCAAAACTTGATCTTTAAATCACAGCATTCATGCTTTTACCAACATCAGATTTGCATTAGTGTGTGTTGGATTTGGCCACTACTGCAGCATTTCCCTGCTACATCAAAGCTTCACACACACGACCCCTCCCTGTCCCCCTCCCTGGTAAAATATGGCATTGTCTCAACTCAAATCTGATGCATCTTTCACAGTAATTAGAAAATACGCCGCATAAAACCGACTGCCTGCATGATAGAGCGTCTGTTTTGCTGAGTGTGTTAGTGTGTACAGCGTCTGTGAAGGAGCCAAAGGAGGGAGGGAGGTCCCGGCGTGTCGCCTCACCGTCTCCAAAGAGCTGCAGGATGGCCAGGTCCACGTGCCTCTTCCAGAGCGACTCCTTCTGGATGGCGATGCCGTACCCCGTGGTGGCGAAGATGTAGCCGCTCCCGATAGTCACCAGCTTGCAGCCCTCGTCCCTGCCGGCCATGTAGTTGAGCACGGCCGCGTCGTAGATGAAAGCGTCCAGTTTGCTAATGGAAAAAAGAGACGGAGAGAGAGAGACAGGTTACAATTAATTAGCGCTCGGGAGTCAGACACCACAGCTACAGCATTCCAATTAACCTGTTAAGTAGCACTAAGCTGCTGATAAGTGTAATAGACTTCCACTTGGTTTGCCAAAGGCTGGAGTTGGCACACGGCGCGGCGTAAAGACACACTTGATGAGAAGTGAAGAGGGGGTGTAAAAAAGAAGTACAGGATTTATTCTGCTACAGTATGTTTACATGAAGACAAGCAAAATAAACAGTAGAAACCCAAAGTGAGGCCTTTAGCACTGATGAGTTAAATTGTGTCCCGCAATTCTAAGTCAGGTGGATCGTCTATTATTCGTTCATCAAGCCTGTTTCAGGGTGCTGTTCTCCTGTCTCCTGTCTTCCTTCCTCTGTGAGTGTGTATGTGTGTGTGTGTGTGTTGTGTTATGTGTTTCGATAGCCTCTGGAAAATCACCACCACTGCTTCAATAAATTTGAATTCAATCCATTACATTTCAGCCAAACCTCGGCAAATGCTGATGCTAATGCGCAAAATGAGTACTTTTCAATATAATAAACTACTGAAATTTGACCAGTTTAAGTGCCTGAAGCAAAGGCATAAACATGAGCAGACATGGTACCAAAATCAATGGATGAGTTTTACTCCAAAACACTGCATTTCACTACAAAACACTACATATAACATATACGTTATGGAAAAAAAATCATTACCTGAAGTTCATCATTCAATATCTCTAAATTACAGAGGCTCCTTGTATAAAAGTCTATACAAGAGTCATCATTTTGTCAATTAAGTTACCATCCTTTAAAATTCTGTGATATCAACCACTTTGCTTTTTTTCCCCCAAATGGTGGCTATCTCATTTCAGAGCAAAACTCTTAAATTATTCCCAGTCACCATGGCTACGGAACATTAGCAAGGAACCAGTGCTGCAGTGTCCTGTCCAGCTCCTCACCCGGTCTTGAGACTCTGCAGCGCCTCGTTGACGTTCCTCTGGTGGAACTTGACCATGTAGCCGTGCATCTCCGGATAGTTGTTCCTGATGTTCCTCTCTGTGCTGCCGTTAGGGACCGTGCCGAACCGAAACGGCGGCGAGAAGTCGTTGGGTCTCTGGAACTGAGGATGGAAGACAGGAGGGTTGAAAGAGAGAGGGACATGGAAACATCTACACATTCAATTTTAAGGGTGTAGGCAAGAAAAAGAAGAGAGAGGAAGAGACGAGAGCTGCAACATCCATCCATTCATGCATCCGTCCAACCTTCCCTCGTACCTTTTTGTCTGAGAGACCGGACACCTGGTCCACGTATTCCTCCTGGATCATGAAGGCGGCCAGGTTGGCAGTGTAGGAGGCCAGGAAGATGACAGCGAAGAAGGCCCACACCGACACCATGATCTTGCTGGTGGTGCCTTTAGGGTTCTGCACCGGCACAGAGTTGTTGAACACCAGACCCCACAGCAGCCAGATGGCCTTACCGATGGTGAAGGACGGACCGTGAGGCTCTGGGAGAAACACAGCCGGGGTTAAACAACACCTTTCTAAAGCAATAGGTGGGCCCCTTCTTCTGGTGGGTCCCCGACTGTTGCAGTTTGGTATAACGATATAAAATTTCTTATTTGATTCCTGTTATTTCTTAGGTCAGGAAATATGGTTATATGATATATTCTCTTAAAAGTCCTCTTGGTCTGCAGGCAATTCAGATTTATGTTTTCATGTTTTCATGTCAGTTAGATCACACATACTCTACATATCACACATGTAAATGAGAAGAGGAGGAGATGCTCTTTTTCCGGTAAGTAAGTTTGATTTATTGTTTTGGGTCTAGCTACCAGGTTGGGAACTGGATTAGAGACCATCAGGACTGGGCTGACAGCTGACTGGCTCATTCCAGCCATTATGTTGCGATTAGCAGTTGGATCGCGAAGCTGTCTGTGCTGTGTGTGTGTGTGTGTCTAAGAGAGAGACAGAGAGAAAGAGAGAGACAGAGAGAGAGAGTGTGCATTCATGCAAGCACATAGTATTGTTGTATAGATGACGCTTTTGTCCATGGGCAAACTGATAGTATCATGCCAAATATTTCCTTTGTGAAGTTGGCCAGAAAGTTGGCCCAATGAACTGGGCAAAGACTTCACAAATGTGTAGTCGGTCCATCGATACATTATCGCGTCTAACCCTCTGAGTCCAAACTTCAATCTGCACTCGCCGTGATACCAAACTCCCACAGCGCTGCGAGCAGATAAAACAAGGAGGCACACAGAAGAGAACAGCGCTTTAGGGAGGAGTACATCTTCTCCAGAACATGATGAAGGATGAGAGGAATGAAAAAAAGATAGCCGTTGTCTCTATATATAGCCACATCAGAGATAGAGCGGTGGGAAGACATTGATTTTTTTATTTTTTTTTTCACTTCTTATCTTTTTTGGCTGGGGAGATCTAATACAAAACTAGCCCGTCGCTGTCAGAGCTGACATGTGATTTCTGAAAATATGGAAATGCATGCAAATTGCTGGAGGTGTGTCGACATCCATGCAGAAACACACCTGCAAAGGATAAAGGGAGAGCGGTGTGGAGGAGAATGAGGGCATGGGGTCAGGAGGATGGCTGGTCTACATGTGGAGGCGGCCTGCAGTGTGTGTATGTGTGTGTGTGTGTGTGTGTGTGTGTCTCCGCACACAGCAAAGGTTGATTCATACTAGAATTATCCACATTGTTATCGTTAAAGACAGAATGCATTAACTTCCGAAGCCTTTGTACCTGTGTTTAGTTGTACGGAGCACATTTTAAACTGAGCAATCAGATCATCTAAATTGCTCGTTGGATCTCTGCCCAGCAACCACTCATTGGCTGGGGGACCGAATCGCCAACAAAGATGTTCTCTGCCTACTGCACATCCCCATACGCAGACCTGATTACCTTTGCCAGCCAAGCTTGAAAGGAGGTTATGTCTTTACCCGTCTGTTTGCCTGTTTATTAGCAAGATATTTCAAAAAGTTAGAAACATAAATTTGGTAGACAGATCGCCCCTGGCTCAAGGATCCGTTTATTATATTTTGTGGGGAGATCAGAATCTGGGATTTCCGCCATGAGATGATTTTCGTCGTTTTTGGCCCTAACTGTTATGCTGCCTTCAAGTGCCGGTGGGAAAGTGCAACATCCAGGGCTTTCGAGTCGGCTGCTAAACAGCATTGCCTTTACATGCTATTTTGTCTGTCCCGGATAAACAAACGATAAACAAACATAAACTGTTACGAAGGCTGCGTCTTTGCAAGTTGGAGAATTGTTCAGCGTTGGCAGAACTTTGTGCTCCACTGAGTGCCTTTTCGTTTTTAATGGAATATTTTACTTTGGTACTGGTATATTTTCATTTTCCATCACTCCAATATTCAGGTTTATCATTGAATTTATCAATCACTGCAAATGGGAAAAATTACCTAGTGACAAGATGATATAAAATGGAAAAAATGATTTTGGTCCATCCACTTTAGCTGATATGTGTGTTAGAACTATGATTTTCAGACCAAAGGGAAGGAAAACATCGCTGCTGTCTATCAAAACACTCCTTTTAATGGCTGAATGCTCATGAACTCATATGAGGGTACGAGTGCTGAAAAATATAACTTTCTTTCCAAACTAAAATTGAAGCGCGCAGTGCAAAGGTATAATTTCATTGGTAAATTCAGCTTCAGTCTGTCTTTCCATCTGGTGTGTTTTAAACAAGAAGAGAGAGAGGGAGAGAGAGAGAGAGGGAGGGGGGGGCAATAAGGTAATGAGAATGGAAGAGAAAGTGCCTGCATCCATTTACATCTACATCCTCACACAGTAGTGCTTTTCACCCCCTCACAGGTACCATGCCTGTGTGTGTGTGTGTGTGTGTGTGTGTGTGTGTGTGTGTGTGTGTGTGTGCAGCTGAGGCCTCTAACCTCTGCCGTCAGCCAGACAGCGGTTGTAGCCCACAGGGCTGAAGTACTCGAATATAAACACAGCCACTGCTGACACCAGCAACAGCATCACGAACATCATCACCCACACATCCGCACTGAAGGGCTCTGGAGGGCGAGAGAGGGAAGAGGAGAGATGGGGAGAGGCAGAGATGAAGGGAGACAAGGGGGGAGACGAGGGATTGAGGGAAGGGAGCGTGGAGGGAGAGAGATAAGAAAAAGAGAGAAGAGACGGAAAGGGTTGGAAGGAGGCAGAGAGGAGGGAACAGGCGAGGGACGGAGTCAGGGAGGGAGGGAAGAGAGAGAGGAGAGAGAGAGAGAGCAAGAGGGAAAAAAAGAGCGAGGGCGGCAGAGAGAAAGAGAGAAGCGAGCGAGAGCGAGAGAGAGAGAGGGAGAGGGCGAGAGCGATATGCAAATGCGGTGCGCCAGATTGAGGAGAGGAAGGAAGAGTCAGAGAGATGGAGTAGGAGTGGGAAATATAAGAGGGCAAAGAGGCAGCGAAAGAGAGACAGAGAGAGAGGGAGAGAGAGTAGATAAACAGTTAGTCATATTATCATCCACTCTAATGTACCTCCATATGGTGCGAGAGCGCGAATGAATTGCAACTCGGCTGTAATCGGTAGGAGTGTCTGCTAAATCACTTTGAGTTAACAAACTGGAAAGCTGGAAAAACGGATGGCAACCTGATGTGACCTTAAAAAACATCCGTCTCCATCTCCGATCCAAACATTGTCGCTCTGTCACAATAAATGGCAGAAAGGCAGTTACATCCACTTCAAAACCGATGTTGACCATTTTTCCCCCAATAATCTGTAGAAAAGATACTCACCATGTTCATTTTCAAGGCAATGGCTTCAATATAGCTTCATTTTTTCGGGTCCAAATAATAGTTAAAACAGTTCCATGTCAAAATAAATCCTGTTAGTAGATTCAGTCAATCCCACCCATCCGTCTCACCTCAACCTCTGTCACCACCCATAACGCTTCCTCAGCCTCCACCCCCACCCAGCCCCCGATCTTTCGACTGCTTCGCTGCTCTACTCCTCACCTAGAAAGGCGGAGGGCGAGACAGTGCCGTTGCTACGGGAGACCATGACACTGATGCCCGTCTCGATGAAGGGCACGGAGAAGTCGATGACCTCTGACCTCTCCTCGTTGATGGTCAGGGAGCCCACCGCCATGTGGGCGTTCTTCAACACCACCTGGGGGGGGAGAGGGAGTGGTGACAGACAGAGAGAGAGAAGCAAGAGTTATTATTTAAGCATCCATCCATCTTTCCTTAAAACACTTTAACCCTGATAATACAGCTATAGGGGATGTATCTTGCATTTCTGGGTCAATTTTGTTGCTTGGTGATTTTATTTTTCTTATTCCCATGGATAACTGTCCAAATTTTCAGCACAGCTACAATGGAGTTTCATAACAATAGCCTCAACTAACCAGAATGCAATGCAGTCACAAGACATTTTGTTTTTTGAGTAAGTGGCATGACTCACTTTTTCCCAACTGGCAAAACTCATATTGCTATAACTATCGCTTTCTCCACCTACACATATAACCCAAAGCTGAAAGGTGGGTTCTCTGGGTGTTGCTGAAAGGCATTCTGGGAAATGTAGGAAATCACTAACTGAAGTAGAAGTAGATGAGGCAGGCTGAGGGAAAGTGGGTATATCAAAAAAAGTAAATTACAACACTTCATCACAAAATAACTCTGGCAATGAATTGAAGATCACAGATTACTGATATGTAACAGTGCAACAGTATCTGTGGGACGAATTTTCCTTTAATAGAGTGGAAAAAGAGTCAGAAGAGTGGGAAATATGAATAAGAATAAGCAAAGTGAAGCAATGAAACAAAGTTCAGAGATAGAGCGATAGAGTGCGACAGGTAGAGAGCGGGTCAACACACTCTCCACACATCAAGAGCACTCGGAGTGGACGCTCGTGATGCTCACCAGGGGACAGAGAGAGGGAGAAAGACAGAACGAGGGAGGGAGAAAGTGGGTTACCACAGTGGGTCATGGCTGCTTGAAATAGCCGCCCCAATGCCTCTCCTTCCTCTACCTGCCTCCCTCCCTCCTTCCCTCCCTCCAGTACCTCTGCACAGGTAGGTATATTTAGCCCTAAATATCACAGCCCTACAGCACAGGGGTAAAGTGGGACAAAACTGTCTCACTGAGTTAATAAGGAGTGTGTGATTGTGTGAGTCAATGCACTCCGCTTGAGTGTGTGTGCTTGAGTGTGTGTGTGTGTGTGTGTGTAGGAGTGCGTGTCTGAGTGAGTCACAAAGGGAAAAAGACAGAGAGAAAGAGAAGGGAGTGAACCTTTGTTCTCTACCTGTGAAGTGGACCTTTACAGGCAGGGGGAATATTCTGCATCTACTCCACACATTATGTGTAGTTTTCAAAGTGTTTGTGTACGCATTTGAGTGTGTGTGTGTATGTGTGTGTGTGTGTGTCTGTGTGTCTGTGTGTCTGTGTGTCTGTGTGCCTGTGTTTGCACGTCTTTGCGACTTTTCAATCTTGTTTGTTTTGTCGGCGTGCATCCAAGGATCTGTGCGTGTTCATTTGCATATGCGTGTGTGTGTGTGTGTGTGTGTGTGTGCGTGTGTGCGTATGTGTGTGTGCCGGCGTGTCAGTGCTTGAATGTGCGAATGTCTCCCCAGGGAAGAGAACAAGTCCATCCAGCAGTGTACTCACTTCCTCTCTCTCTCCGCTCGCTCCCTCCATCTCCCTCCTACGACTTGTTCTTTCTGTGTTATGAAAGTGACCCATGTGGGTGTTATTGAGAATGAGTGAGCGAGGATCTGTGCGTTTCTGTGTGTGTGTGTGTCTCAGCCGGTGTGTGTGTGCGTGCCAATGTCTTTATGCGACTCTGCTAGCGAGGCCAAACTCATGTAATCAAGTGTATTGCCTCTAATATTTTAGATTACGAGGATTAGGGGCAGCACAAGTCGATGCGGTCCATGAAACCTGACACCGGCTGCCAGAATTAAGTTAGGACAAAATGGAGCTCTTCTTAAAACGATCATCGATTGTTTTGGTCTTTTGTCTTTCTGAGCGGTAGCGAATTGTGTAAGTGCCCTCGGTGATCCATACAGCCTGAGTGTTCGGGAGTGGGTCGAGGCACGTCCTGGCGTGTGTGTGTGCGCGTGTGTGTGTGTGTGTCCGAGCATGCGTCCAGATCTTGGTCCATTAAGAGTGCGATATACTGTAGCCTGGCTGCGCTCCAGCCGGAGAAGGACACGGGTTGGCTTTGTTAGATACAGCAGATATGGCAGAACAACAGTGGTGTGGGAGGGAGTGTGTGTGAGAAAGAGAGAGAGAGAGAGAGCGAGAGAAATTGAGAGAATGAATGCATCCTCATTGCCCATATATGGAAACAGTCTCATATGTAAGTGGGCGTCTAACCCTGTATGTCTGTGGATGTGTGGGTCCATGTGTGTGTTCATGCGTGAATTTGCTTGTTTTTGTGATCATTCACACATGAGTGCGCGTTGTTTAGGTGTGTGTGTGTGTGTTTGAGTGTGTGTGTGCGTGTGTGTGATAGATAGATGGAGACCCCCCCCCTCCCTCTCCTAATGACCATTCATCTGTGGGGGTGTGAAGGAGACGGCACATTACAGCGCTTTTAGTCTGGGTGATACAGTTTATTACAGGTGACCACACTTACAGCTCAATGCCCACTAAAGACACTGGCTGGCTGGCAGACTGGCTGGCTGACTGGCTGGCTGGCTGGCTGGCTGGCTGGCTGGCTGGCTTAAATGGCTTTATGTAACAGATTAAATGGGTCAGTTTAATGTAAATTGAATGGCGAGTGTTTTATTGCGGGAAAAAATGGAAACAATCTTGTCTGTGACTTTTGAAGGTTATTCAAACTTCACTTCCCACACAAAGAGGCACAGAGTATTTTTTCAACCCGTGACCTTTGGGGTATTATTGATCTGTTTGCCTTTTCCTTCATTAACAAATGACCAAAGTCAGACAGCAGAAGTGCAGCTCGCTTTTATGGGTTGAAGTATGAGAACTGACAACGACCTTACCTTGGGACCAATGTCGATTAGGGAATGTTTAGAGCCCAAAGTGAATTTTTGTGGTTGACTGCGCTGTATACACCCTTGGGTGAGGTACTTAGCCCAGCTGACATAAGTGTTAGGCCTGTCGGGTAGAGGGTTGACCCGGAAAGGAAAGTTCATAATGCAAGGTGTGAAAACACACTTCAAAGAGGATGTATACCCTCCAGGTGGCTCCTATGGAAGCTAAACATAGCACAGTTCATAGGGCCCATAGGGGTAAACAGAGAGTGAAACTCCCCCCTCCTCCCCCTCCTCTTTGACCCTCTCTTCACCTTCTCTTTCACCTCACAAGTCATTTTAATTGTCTTGAGGTGATAAATGGCACCAATCTAAAACTCCAAGCAGGTTTAAACAAATACGGTCCAGAATCACTGAAACTGCGTTGCGAGGGCAATTTAGACATTTTTTGTGGCTCAGTTGCTCGAGCTAAGAACGCTGAGTGTTCGCCTTATTCACGAAGAAATGTATGCAAATGAAGCTGTGGCGCAAACAAGCCCACGAAAAGAGCACTGCGCAAGCAAATAGGTCCCATCCTCACTAATTACAACCGCAAATGCACGCTTCATCTGTATGATCTGTATGACCAAGGCTGGCACCCATGTGCCCTAAAGCCTCCTTTATAATTGGAGCGTTCTCTGATCTGATCTGAGATTCTAGGAAGAAATATCTTCTCCTTTGCTATCTGACTCGCAGGCAAAGATGCAATGAAAGCAGCCATTCTGAACGGCCAAATCTCTCTACGCCACCTTTCAAAAGATTGTATATGCTACAGTAATTTGGGTGACTTGATGTTGTGAAGTGTTAGTGAATTGTGTGCAATCTCAATTTGCATAGCCTTGCCAATAAATAACTATTATACAGGCAGAATAATGAGATTTACATATCATTTACACATGCATGACCATGATAGGTGTAAAGCGGCTTTATTTTTTGACCAGCAAGATTAGGCAGCTTTCCACTCATTGCACACGGTTAGTGAATAGCATGGCATTCTGATTTGGCCATTTTGGTGACACAGCGCACGCTCTTCCCTGCACAAACCTTCATGAATGTGGCTTCTGAACCTGAATGTTATTTGATAATACTATTTCACAGATGGTTTACACACAGTTTCTGTGGTGCACAAAAATACAAATAACAGACAGAGACACAGAAAGACTTACAAGCACAGACACACAGTGAGTTGTCTCCTCACCTCTCCCACCATGCCGTTCCATGTTCCGTTGATCTTCTTGCCATGTTTGCCATTAGTCACCAGGTAGAGGTCATATGTGAACTTGACGGTCTTGGCGATCTTCTTCAGGATGTCAATGCAGAAACCCTTGCAGCAGCGCTTAATGTAGATCCCCGAATCCTTCGTCTGATTACTGAGGAGGGGGAAGGGAGGATGGAGAGATGGATGATAGATGAATGTAGGGATGGATGGACAGAGGGATATACATGATTCAAAAATAGGACTACGTTGTATTCCAAATTGTATTCACACAATTGATCCCGATTCATGATTTCACTCTGTCTTATAATTTGATTCTGAACTTTGATCCAAAATCTAATTCTGATTTAATCATTGCCACTGAATATTGATTGCAATTGTGATTTGCTGTATCTGATACTTTCACTCTCAACCTCACGCTGCGCTGAGCTATTTTGAGCGCCGATTCCACCTCTGGTTCTGAGTAATCTCCGTGGAAAATTAACAACAGTCACCGGCAAAATTTAGGCTGCTGCTGGCTGTTTTGTTTTCAATTCAAACTGTTTTCTTTTTCATTCTAAAAGTCTATTTGACTGCTGGTGGCTGAAGAAGTGGAGTCTGTGAGCCTCTGTGGCAGATGAACAGAGAAGCTAGCTTCGCCTCAGTGCGTGTTGACTTGCAATCTCACACTGTTTTAACCATTTATTGAACATTAACTCTTGTTCTTCTCTCTCACGCATTTTACTCCTGCTTTCACCCCTTAACTCTGACTTTGATTCGGCGTATCTGAGCGTTGATTCTCACAGTGTTTTGAGCTGTTTCCGGCAGGGCACGGTGTTTCTCATGCAGGTGCCGCTCAGGGGGTCCACGTCCTCCACGATGACGAACGGAGCCTCCTCCAGCGTCACGATGGACAGGTGGTCGTCCTCCCGGGTCGCCGCCCCTCCGTACAGCTCGTAGCGAGGCCACACATGGTACTTCATGGACAGGGAGCCGTTCTCCCATTTACCCACCTGCCGGGGACACACGGTAAACACACACGCGATTCAGACGGGGTTTAAAGACGTCCGCGTTGGGGGATCATTCAAAAGTCTAAACCGATGGAATATGAGTCAGGGAGAGAAAGGCAGTGTTATTTGTGAGACTGTGTTTTCCAGGAAGTAAAAGTAATGGGAGTTCATTTCATATCATCTATCATCCCTCTACCTTTTTTCTCCTAGAATTGCATCCTTGTTTGTCTAATTGCAATCACAGAGACTCCTGAATACTGACTGAGATCTGCATTCCTTATGAGTCAGTCCGGATAAGTGGTTCATCAACTAAATGCCGAATATTTAATTGTAAAATTCATCATGGAATGAATCATTGGGCTGGAATCCAATTCAAAGAGGAATTTCTGATTATATTTGAGGCTGATGTTTGCATTGAGTCAGGAACATCAAAACAGACTGCAGCTCTTGCAGAAGGTTAGCAACACACACAGCAAAACACACACCAGCAAAGAAAAACAGTGTAGGCTAATGTGTGTGTTTGCTGTCCAAAAAACATCTCACTTTGATTGGGGATTTATTACCTCGTTTTCTGAGATTAATTATATTTAGTCCATCTGTCAATAAAACGACAATAAGATAACAAATGAATAGGAATGTTTTACGACACATAATAAAGTATAAAAGATACAGAGGAGGTTAGTAAAAGGAGATGTAGAAAAAGAAGACAGCAAAAGAGGCATAAAGGAGGAGATGAGAGGAGAGGAGAGGAGAGGAGAGGAGGAGGAGGAGGAGGAGGAGGAGGAGAGGACTGGGACCCAGAGCAGAGAATGAGAGCAAGGTTAACATGAAGGACGAGACTGAAACGGGGGAAAGAGCAGAATTCAGATCAAGAAGGGAGGGCGGAAAGAGAGAAGAGAGAAAGAGGAGGAGGCGGGGGGGGGGGGTGTGTGTTGGGTTTGGATGGACAGAGTAATGGAACGAGAGAGAAAGACAGCAAAACACCGAGAGAGAGCAAGAGAGAGGGGGCGTGCGCAGAGACGACGGGGAAAAACGCATAGAAAGAGGAGCGAAGTGAATAGAAGTGAGATAGACGGGAAAACAGAGAGAGAGAGAGAGATCGAAGCGTCAAGTGAGCGAGAGAGAGAGAGAACGAGAGAGAGAGAGAGAGAGAGAGAGAGCGACGGGGGCTAATTCACATGCAAAATGCCGGCTCTCCTGCGGAGGAGGGTCCAGCTGTATTCCTGGAGGGCCCTCCAGTCGCCGCGGCTCTACTCCGCTGAATTAGCATCATCGTTTAGTCGATCACCCCCCCCCCCTCCGTCCCCGTCCCGCCGCCGGGCCGCCACACATCGTACCTGATGACTCCGCCTATGCCCTCTCCTCCAGGAGTGCGCCGGTAGGCCGCTTTTATCGAGGGAGCGGCGTGGGTGGAAATGGGTATGGATCATCAGCTAATTGGGCGGGCGATGATGGGAGATGAGGCAGGGCAGGGAGCTGTAGCACATGTGTTTACAGTGAGGAATACACACTGTTGGATATGGATATACACACACACACACACACACACACACACACACACTGCACTCCAGGGAACACAAACTTGGCAAGGGCTGCCTGTAGTGGACAGTCTAAGGCTGTGGATCTGCAGCCTTCTTCCATCCAGACAGAGAGAGAGAGGGAGACAAGAGAGGAAGTGATGGAGATGGACAGGGATGGAGAGAGAGAGAGAGAGAGAGAGAGAGAGAGAGAAAGGCAGGTAGAGAGGAGAGAGTTAAAATCAGCCTGGAGGAGAGTAAACGGGACTGGACACTACAGAGCCTTCACACTACTTCAAAGGCACAGAGGAAAAGGAGGGGAGGGGGCAGGAGGAGAGAGAGAGAGAGAAGGAGAGGGGAAGAAGGGGCAGAGGAATAGAAAGATCAAGGGGGAAGAGGGAGGGAGAGAGAGAGAGAGAGGGGTGGAAGGAGGATGGTGGTAGGCGCTGGTACTCATTAGGATCCAAGAAAAGTGGTCCAGCTGGAAGTCAAGCTAAGAATTAAACATGAGCAAGGGAGGAGGAGGAGGAGGAAGAGGAGGTGAGAGGAGGGAGGAGGGAGGAGGAGGAGGAGGAGGAGGAGACTGCGGGGAGAGAGAGAGAGAGAGAAAGGGAGAGAGAGGAGAGACAGAAGGGGAGCGATTCACCTTGTTCTCCGATCAGAGGACAGAATATAGATTAGAGAGCCAGAAGAAAGAGAGAAATAATAGGAATAAAGAATAGAGAGAGAGAGTCAAAGAAGTCAGACTGCGGGACACACACACAATAGAGGGCGAGTATCAGAAAACACAGACGGGCATCCTGGTGACTTTGCAGGCCGGGGCGTGTGCCAGGCCAGCTTCTCACAAAGATGCAGTGGTATGTCATCGTCTATATGCCCTGCACTCCCATGTGTACTTGGATCATTTCTATTTTCTGTTGAATTTTTTTGAGCCTTTATTTATTCAGGGAAGGTTGACTCAGCATGCGTGCTTTTTTATTCAGTGACACCCTGCTTCATATTCATACAGTTACACACATTCACACCTGGGAGCTGCCCAGTACAACCACACTCTTCTGCTGTTGGCCACTGAGCAGCTCCACTGGATCAGTTAGGGGTTCAGCACACTAACGCTGGAACAGGGGGGGCACTGGACTTTTGGCCTCCCCACTTTGAAGGCCCTGTTCGCATTTTAAAGGTCCCATATTGTGGAAAACGGGATTTCCCTTGTCTCTTTGAAAGCGGTTGAGCGGTTGCCATTGTTTATTTACCTATTACCTTTATTTCCCTACCTGTAGCTGCCGGGCTGCGGTGTCTCACGTTTCACTCTTGAAACGGTTAGCCAATCAGAACAGAGGGGTTGTTAATATTAATGAGCCTTAAAGACACAGCGACAGAAACAGCCTGTTCTTGGTAAGGCTCAGAGAGATGCTGGAAAATGAGCGTGTAAA